>NC_079894.1:30196158-30210017 GCF_024868665.1 Triplophysa rosa | reverse complement strand
TATTGGCTTAGAATGTACTCACCCAACGCCGTTTTTAACCTCGGATCCAAGCTGGCTGATCCCGAGGAACAACAAAGGATGCGACCCAAAGCGGCGGCCGCGAGAGAAATGAGCCGGCATACGCTAACGGAACAGGCTAAGGGCACGCGCACATCGCACTCCCTTGCATAGCATTCTGTTAGCCAATGTCCAGTCACTGGAGAACAAGCTCGATGACCTCAGGGCCAGGGTCAAGTTCCAGAGAGACATTCGGGACTGCAACCTCCTGTGCTTCACCGAGACATGGCTGAACCCAGGGGTACCAGACCATACATCCAGCCAGCCGAGTTCTTTTCGGTTCACCTCATGGACAGAACAATGGAGTCGGTAAAGACAAGAAGAGGAGGAGTGTGTCTGATGGTAAACAACAAGGCAAGCATTTTACCTCTTTCACGCTCGTGCACAGCAAACCTGGAGCTTCTGACGTTAAAATGTCGGCCCTTTTTTCTTCCTCTGGAATTCAGCTCGGTCATAGTCAGCGCCGTCTACATTCCACCCCAGGCGGACACAGACATCGCTTTATGTGAACTGCATGAGGCACTTACTTCATATCAAACTCTCCACCTGGATGCTGTGCTCATTGTTGCGGGTGACTTTAACAGTGCTAACCTCAAATGCGCAGTGCCCAATTTTCAACAACATATCACATGCCCCACCAGGTGCGATAGGACAATGGACCACTGCTACACACAACTTAAGGACAGTTACAAGGCACAATCTCGTCCACCGTTTGGGAAGTCAGACCATGCCGCCATCTTCCTTATGCCAAAATATAAACAAAGGCTGAAACAGGAAGCTGCGGTTCAGAGAGAGGTCGCGCGATGGACAGACCAATCAGTGGCCGTTAACAGCATGCCAGCTAATAGAGCTAGCGGGTTTAACAACACTGCTAAAGGCATGCAAGCGGAGAGTGCAGAAGCGAACAATGCATTCATCATCTCTGAGCACGACGTGAGAACAGCCTTCAGGAGAGTGAATACCAGGAAAGCAGCAGGACCAGATGGCATCACAGGTCGGTTTCTGAGAGCCTGCGCTGACCAACCAGCTCCGGTATTTACAGAGATTTTCAACCTCTCTCTGGAAAAGTCTGTAATCACCTTGTGCTTTAAACATTGTTCCTGTCCCAAAGAAACCCCAGCCTGCCTGTCTAAACTACTACCGTCCAGTAGCTCTAACCTCCTCTGTGATGAAGTGCTTTGAAAGATTAGTAAGAGACTTCATTGCTTCTTCACTACCTGACACCCTGGACCCATTGCAGTTTGCATATCATCCTAACCGCTCCACAGAGGATGCAATCGCACACCTCCATCACACAGCCCTGAACCATCTGGACAACAGAAAAGGGAATTACATTAAACTGCTGTTCGTCGACTACAGTTCAGCATTTAACACCATAATTCCCTCCATACTCACCTCCAAGCTGGAAGTACTGGGACTCAGCCCATCGCTTTGTTGATGGATCTCCAACTTCTTGACAGACAGACCGCAAGCAGTAGGGTGGGCAAACACGTCTCGCCTACCCTCACCCTCAGAATTGGAGCCCCCCAAGGCTGCTATACTCACTGTACACATGCGACTGTGTAGCCACTTCCAATTTTACCACCATTGTCAAGTTTGCTGACGACACGGTTGTGGTGGGCCTGATCTCCAACAATGACGAGACGGCCTACCTTGAGGAGATCATTAACCTGGAGACATGGTGCCAGGAAAACAATCTCCTCCTGTACGTTAGCAAGACAAAGGAGATGATAGTGGACTTCAGTATAAAGCAGGAGAGGAGGAACTACCAACCAATCACAATCAACGGGACCCCAGAGGAGAAAGTGGACAGTTTCCGATATCTTGGGGTTCACATCTCAGAGAAACTTTCATGGTCATGTCACTTCCACCACACAGTCAAGAAGGCCCGGCAGCGTCTTTTCCACCTCAGACACCTAAAGGACTTTAAACTGCAGTCTCAGGTGCTCAGGACTTTTTACACCTGCACCGTTGAGTGCATCCTGAAAGGAAACATCACAGCCTGGTTCGGGAACAGCACCCAGCAGGACAGATGAGCTCTCCAGAGGGTGGTGCAATCAGCTGAGCATTCCATCTGAACTGAGCTTCCTGACCTGCACACCATCTGCACCACCTGCACACGCCAGGAGGATAGTGAAAGACCTCAACCATCCCAACAATGGACTGTTCTCTCTGTTGCGGTCAGGAAAGCGTTTCCGCTCCTTGAAGGCAAATACAGAGAGAATGAGTAGGAGCTTCTTCCCTCATGCTATCCGGGCCCTTAACCAGAACTCTCCTGCATAACACACACTCATATGACAACAGGACTGTTTTTGCACACACATATGCATACATTGCACATTGTACATAATTGTATACTACATATATATATATATATATACATATATTGCACAGCACCTGCACTTTACATGGACACTCCCCTACACTATTTATATTTATATATTGTTTATATATAGTTTAACCTTCCTTCCTTTCCTATCTCCTTTCTACTCTATTCGGACATTCGAAAAAGCCTTTAACTGCATGTCGTACTATGTTTGGTTTTGTATGTGACGAATAAACTTTGAAATTGAACTTGAACTTAATACGCATAATTACATCTATTAAGCTAACATTATATTAGCTATCCTATTGCCTGCTATCTGGGAAAAAACATGAATTATAGCTGACACTGACAGGAAATTGTGATGTGTCACTGCCTGACTGTCAGTAATAATGACTATTAAAAATATCAAGCAAAGAATCTAATGTTACATACGTAATTTATTTGACTATGTATGTTGAATACACTATTGTCCAGCAAAAGTGGGTACAAATGGGCATATTTAGCTTATATCACTATTGTATGTGTTCTTTTACAAAAATAAAAGTACACATATATTATACATATATTTCCTTATCATATTTAATCAAACAAACAAGCAAAAAAAGACAAATGATCAGTTAGCTTTACCTTCTCTTTATTCTCTGTAAATGTCTGAAATGCATCTTTGAGGCATCAAGTAATATTTTTCTTCCTTGTTTTACAGAGTAGCCAAGCATCTAGCAGTGCTGCTGCTGGCTCATCTTCAGCTGAAGCCATTCAGCCAACGGTAAAAGAAGGAATTCCAACGTCAGGCTGCATATGGACCCTCATCTCTTCGTGCTATAGAATCAATCAGGCCATAGCATATTATATTGCTGCTTACCACTTATTATATTGAAGGACATGATTCGCATTCACACAGTAGCAAAACCTGGATTTCAGAAACTGATGAAGACTACAGTTCTACTCTACAAAGTTCCCTCATAGAAGTTTTTTTCATAGACAGAGATACCCAAAATGTACAACAGTCTTAAAGTGGAAGTTGGCAAATGTGTAGCATCCACTGACCTATGGACCAGCAGTGGAGGAAGTGGCCATCCATACATCAGCTTCACTATCCACTACATCAAAGATTGGAAACTTCAGTCAAATTGCCTGGAAACGTCTTGGTTACGGATGTAACCTCAGTTCCCTGATGCAGGGAACGAGACGTTGTGTCGAACCGACAGATGGGGTTCGCTCTTGAGAACCTATCGCTTCCGACCATTTTAGAAAAGGCCAATGAAATTGGTGAATGAAATTTGCATGCCGGACTCCGCCCCGGATATCCGGGTATAATAGGGAGACGGCGTGCTGCATTCATTCACCTTTGGGCTGAACAGCCTGAGACCTCTCTCGACTGCTGTAGCGATGGCACGTGTTGTGGCATGAGGGACACAACGTCTCGTTCCCTCCATCAGGGAACTGAGGTTACATCCGTAACCAAGACATTCCCTTTCTGTCGGTCTCTCGATGTTGTGTCAAACCGACAGATGGAGTTCCTGTAGAAAACGCCACGGCGCTGTACCGTTTCACAATCTCTAGCAAAGCGACGCTGACTGGCCTATGCGAGTCAGACATGAGCGCTACCGCGAGATTGTAACCCTCCAGTGGATAGGTAGGGGGACCTAGAGCTATTTGAAAGGTGGGAAGGCCCCTGCCTTCGGCCCTCACAGGCGGCGGCCTTGTTTCTCTAATGCGAGAAGCCACCCAGTACAGTAAGGCCACTGGGTAAGCGCTACTTCCTCAAATGGGGGAGGGTTGAGTGGAGATACCAACATGTTCTCGCCGTTTAGGGGAGAACTCATGGGAGGAATGTGCGGACTGAAGGAGTTTACCGCAAGGTGGAGGTCGACCTAGGGAAGGTCATGGGTTACCAAGGTGGGAACCAATCATGAGGATACATCAGACGGAACCGCCCTGCTGGGGGGTTACAACGTCCGGTAGCACTAGGTCCGGTTAGAGCTATGTTGTGGATAACTCAGTTGGTACCCTGCCTAAGAGGCAGGGCTGCTCTGCCCAGCTCGCCAGCAGGAGGTGCTTGCATAGTGATGGATGGAATAACTGTTCTCCGCCCAGTGGGGGAAGAAGGGGGGCAAAAAATAGCACCCTGACCCACCTAGGAGGAAGAAGGTGCTTTCGCAGGCGTATGCCCTACCGGCCGCCGGTCCTACCTGATGCCCTGCAAGACTCAAGCTGATACTGGTTTTACGCGGAGGCTGTAGAACCTCGCGAAGGTGTTGGGCGTAGCCCAACCCGCAGCTCTGCAGATGTCTGCCAGAGAGGCATCTTGAGCCACTGCCCACGAGGAGGCTATACTCCGTGTGGAGTGAGCTCTCACTGCCAGTGGGCACGGGCGATCTTAGAACCAGTACGCCGTAGTGACGGCGTCCATGATCCAGAGCGCCAATCTCTGTTTGAGACAGCCCTCCCCTTCTGCTGATCTCCAAAACAGACAAAGAGCTGCTCAGAGCTCCTGAGGCTCTGTGTGCGGTCCAAGTAGAGGTGCAATGCGCGTACTGGACACAACACAGATGGGCTTGGGTCTTCCTCTCCGGTGGGGAGGGCCTGTAAGTTCACCACCTGGTGTCTAGGGGGAATGGTGGGAACTTTGGGCACGTAGCCGGGCCGGGGTCTCAGGACAGCGTGAGAATCAGCGGGCCCGAGTTCTAGGCAATCTGTGGACACGGAGAATGCTTGTAGGTCCCCTACCCTCTTGAGCGCCATCAGGAGAGCCGTCTTCATCGTGAGGTGAGAAAGAGCGGCATCTCCGAGGGGCTCGAAGGGGGGCCTCTTGAGGCCCGCATAAAGGTCGCAAGAGGGTACGGAGCGCGGACGAGGCGATAGCCTTCTCGCGCACCTTAGGAACCTAATGATCAGGTTGTGCTGTCCTAGAGACTTACCAGCAACTGGGTCGTGATGAGCGGCAATGGTGGCTACATACACGTTCAGTGTGGAAGGGGAGAGATTACTCTCGAGTCTCTGGAAGGACAGCACATTCCTGATCGAGCAACTCCGCAGGTCTTCTATTCGAGAAGAGCACCAGGATGAGTAGAGGCACCACTTATAGGCGTATAGCAGCCTAGTGGCCAGGGCCCTAGCCTGAGTGATGGACTTAACCACCGCAGGGGGTAGGCCACTCAGGATCTCCTCGTCCCATCCAGGGGCCAGACATGGAGGTTCCAGAGGTCTGGCCTGGGATGCCATAACGTGCCCTTCCCCTGGGAAAGCCGGTCCTTCTTCAGGGCAATCACCCAGGGGGGAGATGTCGTCAAGAGCATTAGCTCCGAGAACCCAAGTCCAGTTGGGCCAGTACGGCGCAATTAGTAACACTTGATGCTCCTCTTTCCTGACCTTGCACCGTATCTGTGAGTCGTGTTAGCTGCCGTGAGCGAACGCCACCCTGGTGGTTGATATAAGCTACGGCAGTTGTGCTGTCCGACTGGGCCAGCACGTGCTTGTTGTAGCCCCTTCAGTGCAAGTAGCACATCCAACAACTCTAGGCAGTTGATATGCCCGCGCAGTTGAGGGCCCGTCCATCGCCCCGACACTGCGTGCCCGTTGCACACGGCACCCCAACCCTGCAGGGAGGCATCTGTCGTCACCACGACGCGCCTCGTGACCTGCCCGAGAGGGACCCCCGTCCGTAGAAAAGTCATTGAAGACCAAGGGGTTAGGGTGCGTCGGCAGAGAGGTGTAACGACCATCCGCCTGCTGCCGGTGTGCCACGCTCTCCAGGGAACTCGACTCTGTAGCCAGTGTTGGAGCGGTCTCATGTTCATCATCACGAGGGGTATCACCCCCGCCGAGGATGCCATGTGCTCAGGAGCCTCTGAAATTGTCTCAGGGGGACCCGCTGACTGCTTGAAATGTTCCAGGCAGTTCAACACTGACTGAGCGCGCTCTGTAGTCAGTCGTGCTGTAATAGAGACGGAGTTGAGTTCCATACCAAGAAAGAGGATGCTCTGCACAGGGGAGAGCTTGCTCTTTTCTCGGTTGACCTGTAGTCCCAATCGATCTAGGTGTCGAAGCACTAGGTCCCTGTGTGTACATAACAGATCTCGCGAGTGTGTCAAGATGAGCCAGTCGTCGAGATAGTTTAGTACCCGCACACCTCTCTCCCTGAGGGGAGTGAGGGCGGCTTCCACGATCTTCGTGAAGACTCGTGGGGACAGGGACAGACCGAAAGGGAGGACTTTGTACTGATATGCCCGACCCTCGAAAGCAAACCGTAGGAACGGGCGATGACGAGGGAGAATTGAGACATGAAAGTAAGCGTCCATTGCCATGAACCAATCTTGACATCTGATAGATGCCAGGATGCGCTTCTGCGTGAGCATCCTGAATGGCAGCGTGAGTAGGTGCCTGCTCAGGGTACGCAGATCTAGCAGCCCCCCCCTCTTTTTGGGGGGACGATGAAGTACGGGCTGTAAAACCCATTGAACATCTCGGCTAGAGGGATGAGCACGATCGCTTCCTCTCCAGAGGGGTGGCGACCTCGGCCCGGAGCACAGGAGCATCCTTGCCTCTAACTGAGGTATGAGAGGATGGCCCGAAACTTGGGCGGGTGTTTGGGGAGTTGGATCGCGTAGCCGAGACGGATCGCATCCCGTTTACTTTATTAATATTGCATATAGGAATTTATAGTCTGTTATATTTGACCTGCGCTTCTACTTGAACCGCACGGAGAGCTTCAGGAGCTCTGAGCAGCTCTTTGTCTGTTTCGGAGGTCAGCAGAAGGGGAGGGCTCTCTCAAAACAGAGATTGGCGCACTGGATAATGGACGCCGTCACTATGCATACCAGTCCCAAGATCACCCGTGCCCACTAGCAGTGAGAGCTCACTCCACCCGGGGTATAGCCTCCTCGTGGGCACTGGCTCAGGGCGCCTCTCTGGCAGACATCTGCAGAGCTGCGGGTTGGGCTATGCCCAACACCTTCGCGAGGTTCTACAGCCTCCGCGTAGAACCGGTGTCAGCTAAAGTCTTGCATGGCAACAGGTAAGACCGGCGGCCGGTAGGGCGTACGCCTGCGAAAGCACCTTCCCCCCTTCCTTCTATGAGGGTCAGTGTGCTATTCTCGCCTCCCTTCTTCCCCCACTGGGTGAAGAACAGGCATTCTTTACATCACTAAGCACCTCCTGTGGGCGGGCTGGGCAGAGCAGCTCTGCCCCCTTAGGCCGGGTACCAGCTGAGTTATGTATCTACCGCATTGCTCTAACCGGACCTAGTGCTCCAGATGTAGTAACCCCCCAACTGGGCGGTTCCGTCTGATGTATCCTCATGATTGGTTCCCACCTTGGTAACCCATGACCTTCCCTAGGTGGACCTCCACCTTGCGGCACTTCCTTCAGTCCGCACATTCCTCCCATGAGTTCTCCCCTGACGGTGAGACCATGTTGGTGTCTCCACTAAACTCCTCCCTACAGTAGGAAGTGGTCCCTGTAGCACGTTCCCCCACTGAGGAAATAGTGCTTACCCAGTGCCCTTACGGTGCCGGGCGGCTTCTCGCTGTTAGAGAAACAAGGCCTCCGACTGTGATGGCCGGTGGCAGAGGCTTTCCACCTTTTCAAAAGCTCTGGGACCACCTACCCATCCACTGGATGGTTACAATTTCGCACTAGCACTCACGCCTGACACGCCCAGGCCAGTCACCGTCGCTTCGCTAGAGATTGTGACGCGGCACAGCGCCGTGGTGTTTTCCATAGGAATCCCATCTGTCGGTTCGACACAACGTCGAGAGACCGACAGAAAGGGAACGTCTTGGTTACGGATGTGACCCGCTGAACAAACTAACTACAGCGCCCTTAAGGAGAAAATGCAATTATTTTATACCGTAGATCAAGATGAGCTGTCTAAAATTATTAGATCATCTAAATCAACAACATGCATACTAGACCCTATACCTACAAATCTACTGAAAGAGATGCTCCCAGAAATTATAGATCCTCTTCTTGGTATTATTAACTCATCTCTGACATTAGGACATGTGCCTAAAGCATATAAGGTGGCTGTTATAAGGCCCCTTGTCAAAAAACCCCAACTCGACCCTAGAGAACTAAGGAACTACAGGCCTATATCGAATCTACCTTTCATATCTAAAGTTCTGGAAAAAGTAGTTTCAACTCAATTATGCTCCTTCCTCCAAAGGAATGACATCAATGAAGAATTCCAGTCTGGATTTAGAGCATGTCACAGTACAGAGACTGCTTTGATCAGAGTTACAAATGATCTGCTATTGGCGTCTGACCGAGGTTGTATCTCGTTATTGGTGCTGCTAGACCTTAGTGCTGCATTCGATACCATTGACCACAGCACACTCCTACATAGACTCGAAAATTATGTCGGCATTAAGGGAATAGCTTTGAAATGGTTTAAATCTTATTTATCCGACCGTTTTCAATTTGTAGCAATAAACAATGAGGTGTCACGCAAATCGCAAGTCCAGTACGGTGTACCACAGGGCTCAGTCTTAGGGCCTCTGCTCTTCGCATTATACATGCTACCTCTAGGAGATATAATAAAGCGACACGGAGTTAGCTTTCACTGTTATGCTGATGATACTCAACTTTATATTTCCTCGAAGCCTCATGAAACACAGCAGTTCCATCGAATAATGGAATGCATAGTCGATATAAAAAACTGGATGAGTAACAACTTTTTATTACTGAACTCGGACAAAACGGAAGTGTTACTTATTGGACCGAAAACTGCTATAAGTAACAACCAAGAATACTGTTTAACTATTGACGGATGTTCCATAAAACCCTCGTCGTCAGCAAAGAATCTTGGCGTTCTATTCGATAGTAATCTGTCATTTGAGAGCCACGTCGCCAACACCTGTAAAATTGCGTTTTTCCATTTTAAGAATATATCTAAACTACGTCATATGCTGTCAATCTCAGATGCAGAGAAGTTAATTCATGCATTCATGACATCAAGACTAGATTACTGTAATGCACTGTTAGGTGGTTGCCCTGCAGGCTTATTACAAAAACTCCAATTGGTCCAAAACGCGGCAGCTCGAGTTCTTACACGTACAAAAAAGTATGAACATATTAGCCCGGTTCTGTCAACCTTGCACTGGTTACCTATAAAGCATCGCGTTAACTTTAAAATCTTGCTTATTACCTATAAAGCCTTACATGGTTTAGCTCCTCAGTACTTGAATGAACTCCTTTTGTATTACAGTCCTTCACGTGCATTACGCTCTCAGGCGTCCTGTCAGTTGGTAATACCTAGAATTTCAAAATCAAGTGCAGGTGGTAGATCCTTTTCCTATCTAGCGCCTAAACTTTGGAATAGTCTTCCCTGCACTGTCCGGGAGGCAGACACACTCTGTCAGTTTAAATCTAGACTAAAGACGCATCTTTTTAATCTTGCATACACTACTCTTCCATAATATAAATCTTCAGAGGGTTTAGGCTGCATTAGTTAGATCAACCGGAACCAAAAACACAACTGATGTACTTGTTGCATCAAAGAGTACAGAACAGTACTCTACTCTCAGCCAGTCTTGTCTCATTGTTCCAAGGTTACCACAGCGAGCAGGATGCAGTTCATGGCCTGACCTGATGGTAGAGCGGAGAATGGGAAGTGGGGACCTGACAAGAGCTGAGATGATAGAGCTGGATAAAGAAGGACGCGGTCTCTTGACATGTCTTCACCACAAAACTTCAAATGCTATTAGATTATTAATGATAATCTTAAACTATAATTTATTTTATTATTAAGTTTATTTATTTTATTTAGCCTTGTTGTGCAAGTTCTCTGGAGCTTGTGCAGAGGCAGCAGCTTTTGCCAGAGGGGAACTGGAATCCCCTGGTTGGGCCTGGGTTCTCCTGAGGTTTTTTTTCTCGATTAGAGTTTTGGGTTCCTCGCCACCGTTTGCATACTGTTTTTGCACTATCTGCCTGACCGGGGGGGCTGCTTTAGAATCTTAAAGTTTTACTTAATTAATATTGCATATAGGAATTTATAGTCTGTTATATTTGACCTGTGCTTCTCTCTCCTTTATCCTAAATGTGTGCTCTCACTGAGCGTGTGTGTGTGTTTGTGTGCGTACTTGTCTGTGTACGTACGTGTGTGTGTGTTGTGTGTGTGTGCGTGCGCATCCGTGTGTGTGTGTGTCTCTATGTCTATGTGTGTTAGTACGTGTGCATATTGTGTGTGTGGAGTGTTTTGTATGTGGGTATGTCTGTCTTCTGTGTTTTCAACCTTTTCTTGTTTCTGCAGGTACAACTTTAATAATTTTGCTTATAGTCAATATGTCTCATGTACAGCTGCTTTGTAACAATGAAAATTGTAAAAGCGCTATATAAATAAAGTTGAGTTGTGTAACCTCGGTTCCCTGATGGAGAGAACGAGACGTTGTGTCCTTCATGCAACAACACGTGCCGCCCGCTGCAGCAGTCGAGAGAGGCCCTCAGCCCAAAGATGAATGAGTGCAGCACGCCGTCTCCCTTTTATACACGGATATCCGGGGCGGAGTCCGGCATGCAAATTTCATTCACCAATTTGATTGGCCTTTTCTAAACTAGTCAGAAGTTGATAGGTTCTTAAGACGAACCCCATCTGTCGGTTTGACAACGTCTCGTTCCCTCCATGAGGGAACCGAGGTTACATCCGTAACCAAGACGTATTCTTTATAGATCGAGTCACATAATTTTATTCTTAAAATGCACCAGATTGCAGCATTTACCTGTACTGTAAATATGCAAAGTTTTCTTCCGGAGGGGGAATGTCCCCGGACCCCCTTACAGAAAATTGGATTGAGCCGCCATAGTCTCCCTAAATTCTGTGGGAAACACTGCACTAGTGTCGAGTAGTGATGTCCGGTTCGCAAATGAAACATTCTTTTGAACCGGTTCTTTTCAGTGGAGCGGTCGATCTGGTTCACCATATCGGACTGAATCGTTCTAAAACAGTTTGTGTCTCCACTAAGCACTTAAACACAAATTACCTGAATTACTCACTTTCTGGCGTGTCTGACAATCTCTCTGACTGGAAATAAATCATTGTATTATTCAGTTACTCCAACAGTACTAAACTGAAGTGGGGTGAAGAGGGAACTAATGAGCACGAGCAGCTGACAGATTGCAGCAGCTTCAGATCACCAGTACAGACTGAACCGAGAGCTGTTTCTTTTGGACATGTCAGATTGAGAACAGATGATTCTACACATGCATGTAATTTTTAAAGCGGATAAAAAGCTTGTAAGTCAGATATTTTATTAAACATCAGAGGTGTGATACTATTAAACAGATTGGAAATAAGGACTTAATTACTGCCTTATCACTGTATGCACACTGATCTGCAGCGCTGTTGTACATGCCACTGCTAGAGCGGTTCTCCCCAGCAAACACAAAACGTTCCCCTAACGTTAGTTTTTGGTTCCCTTTTGGTTATTTTTTTGGGAACCAAAAAATAACGTTCTGAGAACGTTATTTTCAGGGGGGGTTGCAACCAGAAAATAACGTTCCCAGAATGTTGCAGGCTGGTTATTTAAAAATAACCAGAAAATACCCAGAAAATAACGTTCCCTGATGGTTATTTTTTTGCAACCAGAAAATACCCAGAAAATAACGTTCCCTGATGGTTATTTTTTGCAACCAGAAAATAATCAGAAAATAACGTTCCCTGATGGTTATTTTTTTGGTTATTTTTTAATGGTAAAAATTGTGACTGGTAAACGTCAGTGAGATGTGCAAAACAGAAATTAAGATCACATTAACACATGTTATACTGACCAAATGAAATTAATAAATGTGCCCTATAATGGCTGAAAATAATAGTTAAGATAAATGAAAATACAATCATAAATTCATGTGTATTTCTTTAGTGCAGTTGACTGTTAGTGTATGTGTGTAAGTGGATTATTTATTTTATTTTTTTATTTAAAAATGTACAGATCTGAGAGTAAACTTATATTTTCGTGATTTTGGATTGATTTGACACATTTACATCAACAGACCATGATGTAAGAACTGAAACTCAGGGCTTTTGATTGTTATATGTAAAAACAGAGCCGAGCTATACTTCTGTGGTGAGACAAGAATATTGTTAGCCTGAAGATAATTAAATGTTTATTCTTCTGTCAATAAATATCTGCTTTAAATCATGTAAATTGTGTTGAAGTCATTGGTTATTTTATTTCAATATCTATAATGTCTGATGCTGAGGTACACACATTATGGTTTTATTAGAAATGGTATACAGTGCTGTTTAAATCGGATCAGGCTAATAGAAGAATCTAATGCATTGATTTTATCCTCCATATTGTGTGGGATGATGTATTTTACTTATTTTAATTAGATTAGATTAGATTAGATTAGATTAGATTAGATTAGATTAGATTAGATTAGATTAGCGATGGATAAAAACACAGCATGGATGTACTCATAATTGACGTGTAGTGAGGCCAAACAGACCCGAGAAAAATATTTTAGGGTAACATTCTGAGAACGTTCACCTAACGTTAGTTTCTGGTTCCCAGAAAGTTGTTTTAAGGTTTGTTTTGGTTATCTTTACGGAAATAAAACGGTTTCTATAACGTTAGGGGAACCATGACTAATGTTCTATTTCCATATAGAAAACTTTCCTGGAGAACCAAAAACGAACCTTAGAAAATAACGTTCTGGGAAACAAAAATTGTTAGCTGGGTCGTTCTCTAGTCAAGGTTCTTTCGGACACGTCAGATTGAGAACCGATGAGCTGATGATAGTGAGCATGTGATTCACCGTGAGGCTCAGAACAGTGTGGACAACTGATACTGTGCTAATGCTACGAGTGCACGTGAACCTAGGACTTAAATATATGGAGCAATCTGGCAAAACGTAGGTTTATTTAAAGTCCTGCAATTATTTTTCTCATTCTTGCAAAGCTTATTTGCTTTGGATGAACATGCATCATGGGAAAAATTTAGGTACGCCTCTCAGAAAACGTACAAATAAAGATAATTTTAGATGTTTAATTCGGAGCATTGGGATTGCTAGAACAGGGCTTGATGTAGGTATGATGACATAGCAACCACTCGCGGCGAACATTCTGTCTCAACAATCTGTTCCAAAATGCGTAGTACTAAAATGTGTGTGTCATTCAATATCTACTCCTGGCCGCCTGGTGGGAGTATGTTTTTCCTGAATACGACAGTAACTACATCGAGTGCAAACCCCTGCAGCGTTGGACACTTCGGGATCTCAGCCCTAAGGTGATTTCAGGTCACCGCGACTTTCGGAAGATTTGCGTGGCTTTCAACCGGTCCGCGAGCTTCATCTAAGCTTTGGACACTACTGAAAGGTAGGTGGACATAAATACATAGCTTTTATCTTGGTACTGACGAAATTCCATCGAAATCCATAGAGGAGAAGGTATTTTACTAAATCGCGGAAATTATGTAGTCACATTTGTGGCGGGTAGATTAGCGAATGTACTGCAGGCGTCGTTCTAAAAAAAAAAAAC
>NC_079894.1:30186273-30194802 GCF_024868665.1 Triplophysa rosa | reverse complement strand
AGAGAGAGAGAGAGAGAGAGAGAGAGAGATTGTTGCGTTCGTGCCCTGTCCAATATGGCGGCGGTGTTGAGTCTCGCCTTGCCTCAGCGCTGAATGCGGTGTGTTAGAGCAGCGCCCCGGTCCTGCAATTCGTCTCGTCATGTTGCTGTCGTCGTGCTCATGTGGCTCAGTCAGTTAGTGATGGGAAGTTCGAGTCATTTTTACAATTCGGATGTTTGAATCTCGTTCAGCAAAATGAACGAATCTTTTTTCGAGTCATTTCGTTCATTTCGTTCATCTGAGCAGAGTTAAATTAATGTTGCATGTTAATAGCCAAATTACCCCATAACGTTTATTTATGCTAGTTTTGATCAGATATATAATAAGAAATAACTTATATTGTAGTTAGGGACAAGTTATGAGAAACAGTTATTTAATTATTTCCTGACAGCATTTCTGTAAAGTTATGTATTTATAATTCATTAGCAATTTTGGGCCACTCAGGTATGCAATAAGGTTTACAGGTTGTTGTTTTTTACTAAAAAGTCTCATGCAGTTTGCAAAGTATATAATAATAGGCTATTGAAATCATTTAAATGTGCAATTATTTAATAAGAGATCACTTGTGTTTTTTACTAAAACGTCTCGTGCAGTTTGCAAAGTATATAATAATAGGCTATTGAAATCATTTAAATGTGCAATTATTTAATAAGAGATCACTTGTGTAATATATGCATTGGACATAAACACTGACTTTACTAGTGTTGCTTATGTTTATATTTTGCCAGCACAGTTCTTATGCAAAATAGTTAGTTATTAAGATAAATTAAAAACACATGCAGAAATCCACAAGAAACATTTATGAATATACTGAAAGAAAAAAGAACAGAACGGTACGTTTTAGAGAAGATGTTTATTGCACATATCTTTTGATCATTTTATAATATTTCTTCCTACAATACAACATATAACACGTACATCATGCATTTGACTGATGATCCGGGAAGTGGTCACGTAACGTTAAAGACTCGGACTCCGGTACAGGCTGCAGGTTTGCCTGCGGAGCTACCATTTGACAAAAGAACAAAAGGGCTCGGACTCGATGACTCCACAGACGAACTAATCATTTCTCTTTCCGGTATAAGGACTCGGACACGATGACTCGAGAGACGAACTAATCATTTCTCTTTCCGGTATTAAAGAATGAAAGGACTCAGACCCGATGACTCTAGAGACGAACTTCATTACTGTTTCTGGTACAATGTTGCACATGCGCGGTCAACACAAAAAGAACGAATCACTCGCTGAGACACTCGTTACTCCCGAGTCATTTTAAAGATTCGTTCAAAAACTCTCTCTCTCTCCTCTCTCTCTCTCTCTCGCTCTCGCTCTCGCTCTCGCTCTCTCTCTCTCTCTCTCGCTCTCTCTCTCTCTCTCTCTCTCTCAATTTCAATGTAAGGGTGCTTTATTGGCATGACAAAATGTACATTCATATTGCCAAAGCATTTGCAGCGGGGCTGCGTACAAATAGTGATTTTGTCCGTATTGTTGTGGTTGAGAGCATCAGTAGATGTTAGGACTGAAACATCAGGACTGAAGCTCTGGACCAGCTGACAGAGCTTTGCTCATCTCGTGGTGTTTCAGGGCTTTAGAATGATATGAGTGAGGGTCACTGTTTTTCACGTTTCCAGAGTTTGATTGCCCTTTTTTCTATCTTTCTGATCAGTGGATATTTGCCTAATTCTGCCCTGCATGCATTGTTTGCTGTGTGCCGGTTTTTACAGAGTTCTGTATGCAGGCTCTCAATTGGATGTTTTTGCAATTTAGTAAAATCTTGATTTGGATTTGTCAGTGGACCCCACACTTCACTGCATAGAAGGCCCTGCATGCTTTATCTCTCAGTTCATTCACTGTAGGATTCAAGTTTCCTGTGGATGTGATTTTTAAACCCAGGTCATTGTAGTGTGATGTGTGTGTTATGGGGTTTGTGCCTAATGTAAATGTGTGTTGTGATAGTTGGGATCTGGATCTTTTCTGAAAGGTGACCATTTGAGTTTTACTGAGGTTGACTGTCAGGGCCCAGGTCTGGTGAGACCGGGGGGCTTCAGATCGCTCTAGGATGGTTGCCAGTTCATTGATGTAAATATTAAACAATGTTGGACTTAAGCAGCAACCCTGTCTCACTCCACGTTCCTGATAAAGATATACAGTATAGTATGCTTTGTGCTGATTTTTATGCCGCATTTACTCTCGGTGTACATTGATTTAATAAGGTCACAGGTTTTACCACCTATGCCACTTTCAATAAGTTTGTAAAAAAAGTCCTCGGTGCCAAATTGAGTCAAAAGCTTTTTTAAAGTCTATAAAGCATGCATATATTTGACCTTTATCTTGGTTAACGTGTTTTTCAATTAGAGTATGTAGCATTAGTTTGGTAAAAATCCTCTCTGACTTCTGCTCAAGACATTGTGTGTGGTGATGAAGTCTAAGAGTCGAGCAGTTATTAAACTACAGAATAGTTTTCCCAGGTTACTACTCACACTGATGCCTCTATAGTCGTACGGCTCAAATGTATCTCCATTTGTAAAGATTGGTGTTATAAAGCCTTGATTCCAGATGTCAGGGAAGTGACCTACAATCATAATCACCTTAAATAATTTTGAAATGGCCCGTTGGAATTTTATGTTTGTATGTTTTATCATTACATTTCAAATCCCATCAGGTCCAGATGCTCTTTTTGCTTTAAGGTTTTTGATTTTGTCTTCAAGTTCTTTGTCAGTTATTGGGAAGTCTAACGGGTTTGATTATCTTTGATTGCTAATTCTAGTTTTTCTAATTGTTTGATTGTTTGATTTTGCTCACGGTTTGTGTCTGTCTGTACTTTATTAAACAATGTTTGGAAATGACTTTCCCATATTTCTCCATTTTGAATTGCCAATTCTTCATGATCAGTTTTTTTCAGATTGTTCCAATTATCCCAGAATTAATTTTGTATTGACGGACTTCTGGATTATTGTCAGCTGTTTTTGGGTGTAAAGGGCTTTTTTGGTTCTGAGTGTATGTTTGTATTGTTTTAATGTTTCACAGTAAAGAAGTGGAATCTCTGCATTATTTGGATCTCTGTGTTTCTGGTTTGACAATGTTCTCAGTCTTTTGCGAAAGGTTTGACATTCATGATCGAAACAGTTTTGGATATCTGATTTTTCCCCGTTTTTGTTTTTATTTTGATTGTTTTGCTGATTTTTCAAATATGAAATTTATATCTTTTACGGCAAGATTGACACCTTCTTTAGTGTGAGCGTATGTGTTATTTAGAAAGTTATCTAACAGCGTTTGTATTGTTTGACTGCTAAGTGCTTTCTGATATTCTTCTGCGCTGTTTTCAGTCCATCTGTATGGTTTTCTGATATTGTACAGCTCACTGGGCTCTGTGTTAATGTTATTTTCTGTCTTTTTGAGATGTAGAGTAATTTGACTGTGATCAGATAGCGGGGTTCGTTCTCTAACAGTGAATGATTTGAGAGATCAAGGATCTATGTCTGTTATCATCAGAATCAGAATCAGAAAGAGCTTTATTGCCAAGTATGTTTGCACATACAAGGAATTTGTTTTGGTGACAGGAGCATCCAGAACACAGAAACAGCAACAATAGTACACAGAGACCATAACACAATAGAATACAGTACACAATGATTTAAATAAGGGCCTATGGGTATAAAAAATTAAGAAATACAATACAATAAACATAAGATAAAGATATAAAGAGTGTAAAGCTATGTATGTATGTAAATATGTACAAGTAAAAAATAAGAATAGACTATTGTAGTACAAGGTATGTGCTATATACAGCAGAATTAATGAAATATAATTTACAGAAAAAGATGTATAAAAATAGATAGTGTATTATCTGGAGGATATAATTAATATTGCACTTAATTATTATTGCACAGAGTTATTAATTGCATGGTGTGTAAAAACATTTAACTGTTCAAGAGGTAAATGGCCTGAGGGAAGAAGCTGTTTTTGTATCATGTAATCAACTGTACTGTTCCCAAGCGGTGAGCAAAAAGTGAATCTCCCTAAAGTATCTCCACGTAACCTACCGTTGAAAATGTACAGACCCAGATTTCGACAGAGCTGCAGGAGATCTTTCCCATTCTTATTCACAATACTGTCATGATTATTTCTGTGGATATGAGAGAATGTGTTATTGATGCAGGTCAGTTTGCTGTTGATATATTTACTTCCTTGTGTGTCGGTGAAGTCCGGCTGTAGTCCTGTTCTGACATTCAGGTCTCCACAGATGAGCACATTTCCCTGGGCCTGGAAGTGACTCGTCTCCTTCTGTAATGTTGGGAACATGTCTTCGCTGTAGTACGGAGACTCTGACGGCGAGATGTTTATGGCACACAGGAATATATCTTTTTGGGATGGAAGTAGATCCTTGTGGATTTTGAGCCAGGTGTGGTGTATGCCATGTTTCACCGTGTTGATGTGGTTGTGGAATTCAGAATTATACCAGATGATTTGTCCTCCTGAGACTCTGCCCTTTCGGACTGTGTTGAGTTTTTGTGATGGTAGAATCATTTCTCTGTAGTTGGGGGGGCAGTGGGTGGTGGTGTTTGCCCTGCTCCATGTCTCCTGTAGAATTATAATGTCCATGTCCTTGATGCTCTTCTTGAATTCTGTGTTTGAGCTCTTTAGCCAGAATGCTGTAGAGTTCAAGCCTTGGATATTCCACATTGATATTGAAAGAGACATTCTAAGCGTTCAAGGTGTAGAGTTCTTGTTCCCAAAAAATAAGAGGTAATCCTTTTCTAATACACATTTGTAATGTTTAAAAGATACGTTGTGTTTTTTATTTTTTTATTTTACATTATTAATCTGGAGTTTGAATGATGTGTAGATTGTCATGAAGTCAGCTGTGCACTGATGTAATTCAGCAGCTGTCTGATCTCACTCATCTCCAGGGTCTTTGTCTGTCCTTTGACAGCCTGTGCGTAGCTCCTGGAGTGTGGTGGTGTTGCTGAGTTTGGTGTGTTTTCAGCTGAAGGTGGGTGCGCTGGGTTAGCTGCTGGGGGCTGTGGTACCATTCTGGTGTTGTTCCTCTGCCTGGAGGGATGTCGTTGTGCTGGCGAGGATCTTGGGTGGTGGTCTTGTGCAGTCTGTGGTTTCTGCAGGTGTAATAATGTAGGCAGAGGTCTGTGGTGATGTTCAGCTGCGTGAGGTGTTCTGAGGTAGACTTTAGTGTGGGATGGGGGTCCCCAGTATTGTCCAATCATTGGTGCTCGTTCTCTGTGATGAGACTGTGGGTTTCTGCTGGATCTCTGGGTTTGTGGAGTGTGATGTGTTGACAGCTGTCTTGTTTTCAGAGGTGTTGAGGTGGTCTGTCTGCCCCATGCTGTGTCTTTCAGTGTTTTTGCAAACACATTAACCTTGTTAATTACAATAACCCTCCTTATGTGTATGTGGTCATACAGCTCTCTTACTGTGATAGAGAGGTCATGAGTCAGGTGCACATTAGGTAGACGAGCACATCCTTTGGAGATGTCGGAGTTGACTCTCTGGATGGTGTCTGGGTGAATGTCTCTGCGGGGTAGGAGAGTGGATATGATGATCTTTGAGTTGAGATAGGTCTCTGTAGCTTTCTCTGCTACTCTGCAGATCAGATGCCCAACTCTCTCCTGTTCACCTCTCAGGTCGTCGGTGCCTGTGTGTATGATGATGTGTGATGGTGTGCCAAAGCTTGAGTCAGATAAAATTCTGAGGGCATCACCTGGTTTTTGGGCACCAGAGTTTTGTTGTCTTACGGCCTAGAAACAGTTTTTCCACATGCAGGAACTTCCCATTGGAGTCCATGAGAATGACGATTTCAGCCTCAGTTTGTAGTGGCGGTTTCTCAGTCGGGGTTGCGGCTGTGGTTTTCTGAGGTTCCTCCTCAGGCTTGCTGGGAGTTGCAGGTGCATTTGCATCTCTTTGGTTATTGCTGGTTTGCGGTGGTTTGGTGGATGTTAGAGATGTGCTGGAGTTTGACTGTGTGGGTGTGGGGGAGGCCAGGGGGGTCTTTGCTCTTTGGGGCATTTGTAGGGGTAGAGAGACGCCTCATCTGTGTTGTCAGGGTCTCAATTTGTGTGTCCCTTTGTTGTAGCTCGACTTTGTAGCCTGTGAGCTCATCATGTAATCTTTTATTTTTGAAAGTTCTTTCCCCATTGTCTCTTTAATTTCTTTGAAGTCTTTTTTTAATGTTTCTCTGGACAGGGTGTCTATTTCCCCCTTTAGCTCCTGGATAGAGGTTTTCAGCTGGCTTCTTATCTGGCACAGCTGGTCTCTGAGTTGTTCAGTGTCTTTTGTGGTCTGGTCATGAACCTGCTCGCTCAGTTCCACTATTTCCACTTCCATCAGTGCAAGGCTATGCTGCAGTTGAGCGACTGTGTTGTGTAGTACTGGGCTTGAGGGAAGAATGATGGTGTTTTCAGTTCTTTCTGGAGTGGTCCTGTTCTTTGTATTTGCATGGGTTGAGGGTTCGTTTTGTTCTGTGTTTTCTGATGTGTCTCTATGGCTTTGTTTGCAGGGATTTGCTTCCTCTTTTTCCACCATATGTTTTAAGGTGTGGAAGGTCTGTTCAAAGTTTGTTAGGGCAGCACTGTTTCCCTGTACCATTACGGTTCCATTTTGGTAGAAGTTTGTTGTCAGATGTCTGTTCTGTGGGTCTTTTTCTGAGTCCTCATATATACACAGTTGTCTGCCTTTGCAGATTCCATGTTTGGTATGATATTGTCAGAAGTGTGGCAGGAAAGAACCCAAATGCAGGCAGGCGGTGGTGAAGGGGTTAACAAAACACTTTATTGACAAAAAAACGGAAACTAAAACACCCACAATGGGGAAAAACTAACCTGAGAACTACTACCATAAAACTAAAACCCACGATGGGGAAAACAAGACACGATGAATGGAACCACAGGAACAAAGGCTGAATACACTAACTAAATAAACAGACTAATACAACACTTGACAAGATTACAACAGACTAACACTAAACTAGACTTACTTTGACAAGGGCGATACATCCACGAAGACACATGCACAGAGGAATAACCAACATGCACAGAACATACGTAATACATGAGCACAAGACAAAGAAACATGAGGGTATATATAGGGAGAGACAAATGAGGGATAATGACAGAGGGCAGGTGTGGGTAATAAAACACTCAGGGAAAGATAACAAGGAAACGAGAGGAGCGGGGCCAATGACGAGACACGAGAAAACACATGAGAAGTAAAAACAAACAACTCATGGTTTTCTCACATAAAACCTAAGGACTCTGCCCCGATCCCGCCACACGACTAGAATCTCATAAACAAGACGATGGGACCGTGACAGATATGTGACCCTGGACAACAAAACCAGTCTTATGGGTCAATTTTTCGAAATTGAGATTTTTACATAATCTGAAAGCTCTGGCTGAGACTCTTCGGAGGAGGACTCCCAGGATGCTCGCCTCCCCCGCTTGCCAACGAGGCTGGTGGATGGTGGAGAGGCTGCCGAGAGTGGGAAGGATGGAGTGGCGGTGCCCACAACCCCGATCTGCAGGGAACCACGCTCAGGAATCGTGACCAGCGGAGATGGGTAGCTGGTAAGTGCTGAGGCCATGGACTCCGATCGTTCCGCGGCGGACAGCCACACGGCGTCGAAGTCCAACGGCCTCAACGCCCTCATCTCCGCCCGCGAAAGTGGGTCCCTGAGACCGGAGTTAAATAGCACCGCGAGCTCCTCCTCCCCGAAGATGCCATTCTCAGCGAGGGCGATACATCCACGAAGACACAAGCACAGAGGAATAACCAACATGCACAGAACATACGTAATACACGAGCACAAGACAAAGAAACATGAGGGTATATATAGGGAGAGACAAATGAGGGATAATGACACAGGGCAGGTGTGGGTAATAAAACACTCAGGGAAAGATAACAAGGAAACGAGAGGAGCGGGGCCAATGACGAGACACGAGAAAACACATGAGAAGTAAAAACAAACAACTCATGGTTTTCTCACATAAAACCTAAGGACTCTGCCCCGATCCCGCCACACGACTAGAATTTCATAAACAAGACGATGGGACCGTGACAGATATGTGACCCTGGACAACAAAACCAGTCTTATGGGTCAATTTTTCGAAATTGAGATTTTTACATAATCTGAAAGCTCTGGCTGAGACTCTTCGGAGGAGGACTCCCAGGATGCTCGCCTCCCCCGCTTGCCAACGAGGCTGGTGGATGGTGGAGAGGCTGCCGAGAGTGGGAAGGATGGAGTGGCGGTGCCCACAACCCCGATCTGCAGGGAACCACGCTCAGGAATCGTGACCAGCGGAGATGGGTAGCTGGTAAGTGCTGAGGCCATGGACTCCGATCGTTCCGCGGCGGACAGCCACACGGCGTCGAAGTCCAACGGCCTCAACGCCCTCATCTCCGCCCGCGAAAGTGGGTCCCTGAGACCGGAGTTAAATAGCACCGCGAGCTCCTCCTCCCCGAAGATGCCATTCTCAGCGA
>NC_079894.1:30173939-30184117 GCF_024868665.1 Triplophysa rosa | reverse complement strand
TCTCTCTCTCTCTCTCTCTCTCTCTCTCTCTCTCTCAGTGCATGCTGGGAAGTGGTAGTGTGAGAGTGAGCTGCGCTTCTCGTGCTTATTTTTTTACCTTTTCTTTCTTATCTTATCTTTTCTTTGGTTTGTGTTTTTGTCTTTAATATTTTTATTTTTTGGTTAACTTTTTTTGGTTCTGGTTTGTGTTTTTTGCTGGTTTTGGGGCATTTTGTTTGGGGGGGGTGTGCGGGGAGTATGACAACCGCAGGTGCACGGGGTTTGGTATCACTCACGCGGTGTCACGGAGTGAAAGTGGCGTCCGCGGTGAGTGTGGAGAAGTGTTGCTTAGCTGTGGGTGAAGTAGTGGGCCATGAAAACATACTGTCTGCTTCTAAAATGAATAGCGCTATTGTTATCTTTTTAGGTACTATGGAGAAAGCTAATGAGGCAGTACAGCTAGGAATTGTCCTTAATGGCGTTCTTACGTCTGTCCTACCCCTTTCATTGCCATCAAAAAGAGTTGCCTTCTGAAATGTTCTGCCGTTTTTTACTGATGATGTGTTAACACAAGCGCTGTCGCGCTATGGACAATTTATATCATCGATTAAAAAAATTCCAATTGGCGGTGGTTCTCCTCTGCTGAAACATTTGGTGTCTTTTGAAGATCCATGTTCATGATTGTTAATGAAGACGTTGATCTTGACCTCGCTCTTAATTTTCGTGTGGATGACTAACGATTACGTGGTTTTTGTAACCACTGACAGGATTAAATGTTTCGGCTGTGGCACAGTTGGTCACTTGATTCGGAATTGCCCTAATAAAGAGGGTAGGAATGACCGCGTGGCTGATGCGGAAGGTGCATTTTTATAATTATGTACACAATAATAATCTTTTACGTTGTAATCCATTTATTTTTATATTTGGCATGTTTGCATGCTCCTGCGCTTCCCTCTGTGTAATAAGTAGGGCTGTAGTCAAGTCCACCATTGTCGAGTCCAAGACAAGTCCAAGACCAGGACTAGTCGAGACCAAGTCAAGTCCGAGTCCAAAGAGGTTCGAGTACAAGTCAAGTCCAAGTCCAGAGAGGTTCGAGTCCAAGTCAAGACCGAGTCCAATTGAGACAGTCAAGACAGAGACAGAAAAAAATCATGACTACAAGACCACATACTTAACTATTGATAATTTATGTGATGCAAGAGACAGCATATCTTCTATTATAAGATAATCATTTTCATTATTGTTTGTAATGATCAAAAAGCAGATAAAATAAGGTCATTTTATTTTTACTATATAGGTATAGCACTAAAGTCACAAAGCCGAAGTGTAACTGTTTATTACTTTTTTAAGGAACTTTTTTATCAGCCCTCCTAACAGCAAGGTTGTGCAGCAATGAACACTTTTGTGCGTGTGTGTGCGTGTGCGCGCCTGCCCGTGCACGTGTGTGTTCGATAGAGGAGCCGCTAGAAGGAGCAGAGGCTCCATGGCTCGTTTATAAGCACGTCGGTGCCCATTCTTAAATAACATGTTCATCACAATGACAATAAAAATAAGATCAATCTTATCTTTAAGCCCTACCTTCCAAACTGTCTAAAATACTCAAATGCAATGCTAACTCTGAAACAAGGCATTAACTTACCTGTCTTTGTGATGCCTTTGTAGGTGTCTTACGAAATTGGATGTTGTCCCACAGGTTTCGGGGAAAGTTTTGTTGCAAAAAGTTTCCTTTTAAGAAAGTTTCCTTTCCTTTTAATGTACTGTCGGTACATTTATTATGGTTTGTAAAACCAATCTGTATTATGCCGCTGCTCGCTGACATCGTGCCTGATGAATGATTGATGCTGTTCAGTTCGCGCCGCGGACAAATCATTCATTCGAACCGGTTCTTTCTTTTTAGTGAACCGGTCGAACCAGTTCAGCTGAATCGTTCCCGTTTAGCGTCTCCCGTAAACACTTAATATTATCCACAAATTAATTCAGTTATTCACTTTCTGGCGTGCATGACAGTCCCGCGGACTTGAACCAATATACCGGAGTTATTTAATTACAACAACAGCACACACTGAACTGAACTGCTGTGTGAAAAGAGAACTTATGAGCACGCGCAGCTCTCGTTCTAGAGTCGAGAGTCGGCAACAGTTTTCGGATCATTAGTTTTCTATGAATATTGAATATTCAAGAATATTGTTCTATCAATGTTTTGTTTTGAAGGAGAAAATAAAACATATATTGCTGGACTCGGACGAGACCGACTAGAACATTTGCGAGACCAATGACCAAGTCCGAGACAAGTCCGAGTTCAAATACCAACGAGTCCAAGACATGTAAAAAAACGTCTTGAGTCCGGACTCGACATTTTCTACGACATGATGTGGACATTTTCTACTAATGCGCTCTTTTTTTAAACAAAAACAATATTGCGCCATTGACTTTAGACTTTAGAACAGGTTTGAGTTGGTCTATGGCGCAGTCTATTTTCAGTTCCTTAAAATAGCAATGCTCCAACAATGCGCCTGAGCACACCTCTTTTTCAGACTAACACACTCATGGGCGCACAAATGAGGGCAAATGCATTCGCTATTTAAACAACGCGTCGCAGGACAGGAAAATGAGAACTGCGTTGGGCGGAAACTGGCAAAAACACTTGCACTGCGCCTTGCGGATGTACAATAGGGCCCCAGTCCTATAATGCGAATGAGGAAATCGGTGAATTGTTTCAGACGATGTTCCCGGAATCTGACATCACTAAATCATTCAGGTGCGGGAAAGATAAAACTGCCTACATTGCGCATTTTGTACTAGCAGATTTTATCAAGAGAGACCTTATTTTGAAAGTGACGGGACCGTTCGTGCTGATGTTTGACTAAAGTCTGAATCGCACCTCCAAAAATAAACAGCTGGACCTTCTCGTACGTTTTTGGGAAGGCGGGCAGGTACAGTCAAGATACCTGGGATCCCAGTTCATGGGGCATGCTACAGCTGAGGATTTATGAAGCATTTGAGAGTAAGTAAATGTTTTATTATAACATTTTTTTACTGTCACAAGTATAGTTTTTTTTCATTAGCAGAGGAGTGATTAGGCTTACCTTTTCGTTGTATTAAGTGGATTGTTATCCATTCTTCCTATTTATACTACGTGTTGAACAGTATGGTGTCTACCTGCCTTAGCTATAACTGTGGTAGATGGCTATTTTGCAAGAAATAATTAAATTGTATTTAATTCATCTTAATTTGTATGACATCAATAACACCCTTGCTGGATCCTTTCAGTTTGCCTACAGAGCAAACAGGTCTGTTGATGACGCAGTCAATATCGGGCTGCATTATGTTCTACAACACCTTGACAGACCTGGGAATTATGCAAGGATCTTATTTGTGGTCTTCAGTTCTGCCTTTAATACCATCATGCCTGACCTTCTCTCAGACAAACTGACCCAGCTCTCCGTGCCCACCCCAATCTGTCAATGGATCACTAACTTCCTAACAGACAGGCAGCAACTAGTGAAGCTGGGTAAACTCACTTCCGTTACTCTCCCAATCAGCACTGGTGCTCCTCAGGGATGCGTGCTCTCCCCACTGCTCTTCTCCCTGTATACAAACCATTGCACTGCAAAAGACTCCTCTGTCAAGCTCCTGAAATTCACAGATGACACTACCATCATCGGCCTCATCCACAATGGAGATGAGTCTGCTTACAGACAGGAAGTTGCAGAGCTGGCTGTCTGGTGGAATCACAACAACCTGGAGCTCAACACGCTCAAAACAGTGGAGATGATCGTGGACTTCAGGAGAACCCCCCTGCACTCCCCCCACTCACCATCATGAACAACACTGTGGCTGCAGTGGAGTCATTCAGGTTCCTGGGCACTACCATCTCTCAGGACCTGAAGTGGGACACTCACATAGCAGAGGTTGTACTTCCTTCGACAGCTGAGGAAATTCGACATGCCACAGGAGCTGCTCACACAGTTCTGCTCAGCCATCATCGAGTCTATCCTGTGCTCATCCATAACTGTCTGGTTTGGTTCAGCTACTAAATCAGACATTAAGAGACTACAACGGACAGTCAGAACTGCTGAGAGGATTATTGGTGCCCCCCTGCCCAACCTCCAAGATCTTTACACCTCCAGAGTGAGAAAAAGGGCCAAGAAAATCATTTTGGACCCCACTCACCCAGCTCACTCCCTCTTCCAACTGTTGCCATCTGGCCGGTGCTACAGAGCACTGACGACCAGAACAGCCAGACACAAGAACAGTTTTTGCCTGCAGGCTATACTCATCCTGAACAATGTCCATCACATTGCACACTTGCACATAGCATCTGGAAACTGTACATTGTAAGAAACAATAGGTTAAACTTGTAAATAACATACCCGTACACTCTTTTAAAAAAATTAAATGTTGATTTTTGTCTATATTTTTTCACTTTTTGTATATAGTGCATTATTGTTTGGAATTATTTATTTAATTCTCATTTTTTCTATCTTAATGTATATTTGCACTATGTTTGCACCACATGTACACTTTCTTCTGCACTAAGCTCCTGTCGCCAAGTCAAATTCCTTGTGTGTGTAAACATACTTGGTAATAAAGCTCCTTCTGATTCTGATTCTGATCAATAACAGTATGAAAGAAACCTTGAGCAGATTCATGGCTGAAAGGAAAAGACCTCTCTGCCAAGGGCCGTATAGTTTAGTATCAGGACAATTGTGTTGCACATTATATAGGCCTATATACATGGTTCAATGGGCATAGTAGAAAGGTGTAGACATTTAATATATACACAATTAACAGAGAAAGGAAGGGTGGCAGCATTCACAGTATAATGCATGCTTACTCATTTCTTGGTTAATTTTAAACAACACCAGTCATGCGATTAAACACAACGGCATGCTGCACGACGACAGCACATAGAAATCAACCCGTAACGTTACACATTCTGAACTATCCACAATCTAAAATCAAGAAATAACTGTCTTACATTACTGCTGGCCTGCATGCAAAACTCCGAAAGTGGTCTTTCTTTCTGGGTTGACGCTGCTGAAGTTCTGCATGACGACATTAATGTTCAGTAAAAAAAAGTCTGAAATTTGTTTTTGCGCCATTTGGACAAGACCGCTCGTGACACTTGACCTTCACTAACGCCGTGACGTCATGAGACACTTGTGTTGTCATTGTAACTGTAACGTTATTAATGTTTTCAATGGATATTAGTGAATAGACACATTAATAAAATGTGTTATATTTATTTTGGATAACATTTTCATTTACGGAGTGTCTATTTACACAGAGAACAAATAGCCCGCCCAAGGCAGCAATGCTTTTTACTCTAATCGAAAATAGCTGTATTTTCTTTGGATTAAGTAGAAATAGTAGTTAGATGCTATTGATACTTATAAATAGTGGCAGATTACGTTACTATTTGCACCTCAGTATTGTTGTGCATTCAACATTATGCAATAACAGAGTGTAAATCATTATATTTATAAAAAATATTAAAATGATGGCAACTTATTGAGATAGTAAAGCCCTACACCCCTATCCTTACCCTAAACTTTATGAATAAAAATGAATTTTAAGTCTTAAATCAATTTTATTGGAAACACATGAGAGCGTTAGATTAGAACCCCGGTCTCCTGTATCACGCTATTCACCTTATTTTTGATGTAAATGTAGGCGCCGCCATCTTTGTGCTGTTTGTGTTTAGACTTCCGGTGAGCCATTATAGCTAATGGCAGTCGTATTGCGAGTGAGACGAATGTGCTGTTTTGACTGGCTAGTTAATATTTATTATGGAACCCAAAGGTACACGCTTAATGTGTGCAGTTAGAGGTTGCCATAATAGCCGGTACAAACACAAAAAATGTCTACAAAACATTTGTTTTGACTGTAATCCACGCACCAGAGCAGAGTCTGGATGTCGCGCACCTTATGAGCTGCATCCATTATTAATTATTTTAGCCTACTGGATGCCCTTTCTCCTGGACAATTCACCTTCTTGACAACAATAACTAATAAACATCGTTTAAAGGCAGGCATTTGTGGGGAGAATGACACTAAACATAGAAAAATATCATTATTATATATCATAGATTACATATAAACAAAACATATTTAGCACAACTAAATAAACAGTATGCAAATAGTGGTATAATAATATTAGCAGGAGTTAAAACTTAGCTGTCCGCATTTTTATATGTATTTAGCCATTTAAAACTTAACAGGATAAAGCAAACCTCATGAGAGAAAATACGAAATAATTGATATATCCTGATATGATATATCAGGCTACTTCATCCTCCCACTGTGTTATACATAGCGGGTGTGAAAAATATTCACCAGAGCTGTTTTAATGGTGTTTTGAGCATCCTCTCGCGACACCACTTCCATTGTTTTCCACCGGCCGGCTAATGAAACGGAAGTCTCAAGACAAAAAGGAAGTACGTCACATCATTTACTTCCACGTAAAAAAACAAGGTGAATACAGACTTTACACCTTTCGCCACTGGAGTCACTGTTCAAAATGGCGTCGTTCTTACACTTTATCTATTCCAATCACATATTGGTCGGCAGACCTAGTGTAAATTGTCTCTGCCTTAATTTATTTATCTTTGACACTGTTGCAGTTTTTCTTTCGCTCGACGCCAGGGGGTGCTGCAGCACCCGCAGCACCCCCACTTCCCGTGGCTATGCATGCAGGGACTTTCAAACATCATCGGGAAAATGCAGGAGAAGAGCCCTCTCAAATATGCAACAGTTAGGCAGATGGCGTGTCTGGACCTTTCTGTCATGTTGAGAGACCCAGACAAGCTCAAGAGGCAGATGGAATGTCTTGTTCAGACATTTCTGCAAGACAAGAAACTATTTTTCTAGTCAGGATCATATTTTTGAGTGCACCTGTTCTGTGTGCAGTAGCTGATTTGGTATTGAAAAAGGCTTTATCCACCTTATCAACAAATGTAGATACAGTAGTGATTCTGCTCATTATAACCGTTGTCTTAGGGGATGTCATTCTTCAACAGTTTGATGCCTTCCTGTCTGTTGAGTGCAGAAGTGAAGAGTTTCTCTCCTTCCCACCGATGCAAAAGAGGCTTGACGTCTTCTTGAGCAGTTTCCTTAGTAACTACCAAGAGCTTTTTGCCAGAAGCTTCTGATTTTGTCTCATGGACAGGCCACTGTTGAAAGAGGCTTTTCTGTTAATAAAGAAATAGAAACCTGCAACATGCAAGAGGACACTTTAGTAGCACAGAGGCTGGTATGTGACTATGTCACTCGACACAGGGGTGTTACCAGAGTTCCCCTGACAAAAGAACTCATGAGTTTGGTGGCATCAGCCGGAGCCAGGTACCGTCTGAGACAGAGAGACAGAGAGAAAGAATCCCTTGCACAGGGCCAAAAGAGAAAGGCGGCAGAGGGTTACTTAGAGGAACTAAAAAGAGGAGGAGCACTATACAAACAGTTGCTGAAAGTCTTTCCAGAGATGCAGACAAATTTGCAGAGGAGGCTGAGGGCAAGGCTGGCAGTGAGATGGCTCAGCTAATAACTAGGTCAAATGCTTTGAGGAGGGCCAGCAAGGAGGAATCAGCGGAGCTCAAGAACATTGAAGAGGAGATTCTGGCCAAGGGAGAAGAGCTGAGATTAATGTAGCAAACACATCTGCAGAATCACGGCAAGTTGTGTGTGTTTTTTTACCTGTAGTTCAACATTGCATCTAACCTGTCTACAGTCCTGTTCAATTTGAATAAATTTACTTTGCCAGTCATTTTGTGATTCTGCATTTCCTTTTTGTGTGTGCGTGTCATTTTGTGATTCTGCATTTCATTCTTTATGGTCTTAAAAAGTCTTAAATTTGACTTGGTGAAAGTATAAACCCTGATCATCCTTTTTATTTGTCTTGTCAATATACAGTATATAACATTGTTTTTACATTTTAATGTCAATACAGTAGACAAAATGTCACAAAGAAAAATAATGAAATACATTAAATACGACGTATTTCACTCAAACTGTAAGCAAAATATGAATAAACAAAAGTCGTTTGTTTGTTCACGGCATTTGGGTGATGAATGTTATATAAACGGTGGATATAACGCTGGATTTGGAGATGGTTTGAAACTGATATATGGAGCCGTCCCGGCACTAAAAGATGCCGGACATGAACCGCATGTGGTGAGTGAAACTGATGTCTGTGTTTCGTTGCTTTAGTTCAACCTAAAACCACTACACCCCATCCACCCCCAACCCCCAAACCAACCCCCCCCCCGCGCACGCACCGTATGCTTTCGGAAAAAATCGTACAACTGTATCTATCTTTTATAAATGTGATCAAACACAATACTCTTTGAAGATACAAAGTATGCAATACTACTCTATAGATACTCAAGATTAAGCGTGTTATGGCCGCTTTAAGCAAAATAAACCACAGACTAATACAGGGGCTGTGTGGTCAGAAGATAGTATCAAAACATTTGAAGGATGTTTTGTCTGTACTGACCGGAGAATCTTCCAGAGTACAAACATCAGGGCCGGATTATCCAATGGGCATTATGTGCACCGGCCCAGGGGCCCATGTGCGCTTGGGGCCGAAGAAAGGGGGAGAAAATTTCACATAACCATGTTTCGCTATATTCATTCTGCCGTGTGACTCTCTGGCCCGCACACACGCAAGTGCACACACAAAACAGTGTTTCTAACGTACGCAAGTCTGTCTCTTGATTTAGTAACTTTTACAAGCCCTTTAGCAGCTTTTGTTCAGGAGAAGCACAAAGCGAAATTTCTTATAAAGCTTTCATTCAGTGGGAAAATGTCGCCTGTGCTGTCCCGTGAGCGCAAGGTCTCACTTTTCCCACGCAGGTATCGTCTCATTGAGCGGCAGGAAGAAGCAGCACATTCCACAGGTGACTCCTGAATGAAATGAGTACAAAACAACGTTTCCCACAACCTGTCACTGTTATCGACTGTTTAAATGTATAAACATGAACACATTTCGTCTGTAAATATGCACATGGTTACCTAGACAGAGGCTGAGTGAAAGAATATAGCTAAAATCGCCGCTTTTTATGGTGATTTGTTAGATGTCGCACTAAGTCACTAAGTCAAGAAACTGAAAATATGTAAATGAAAACGGCTTTATTGTTGTAAATATAATCTATAGGCTAAATTAGAATACCCTCACAGTTGTCTTTAAAATCTCAAAACGTAAGAGTTTTTTTTACATGTATTTGGTGGTGTTTCTTCGCCAATAATGAATTTTGATATTATGTTGATCAGGTCTAACTGCCTTACTTTACCGAATTTTTAGCTTTCATTATTATAAAATCCAGAGTGCTTTTACATACATTGCAAAATGTTTGTAAGTCTTACACAGACTCGTAACATATAGGCTAAAGAAGTATACCTTTAATATATTTAATATTCGTTAATGTCGTTTAACACATTACACGCTTAAGAACATGAGTCGTGAGGTGCTTGTTACACAAATTTAAAGTTTAACAAATGGACAAATATAGTATAATCATTGACAAAGTCTGCCCTTTAATTCTTAGAAAAATTAAGATGTTTATAAGAAAATATTTGAGAATTACACTTAAGAATATTCTTAAGAACGTCCTATAATTGATCTTAATGAAGTTCTTATATTTTCTCTTAAAAACAGTTTTGTGAATCCAGCGTGTTTGTGTGTGAATTATGGAAGAATCTGATAGAACTGAATTAATAGGTAGATGTGAGGCAGTGTGTGCTTGCAAATGCCAGTGAGTTACAGTATGCAGGGAAATCCTGATGGAGAATGTGTGCAAGTGTTGATATTGTCCTTCAGGTTGTGATCATAGTTTGTAACTTGGCAATGTAATCCTGTATAAGATAGAGGTGCTTCCTACACGTAGTGCCCTGTAGGCTAATTCAAAACTTTATTGTGCGTACGTGTTTATGGGGTGGGGGGGGTCTACAAGACACTTGTGCCCAGGGACCCCTGAATTCTTAATCCGGGCTTGACAAACATAGACGATACCACCGAGTCAACAACTAGTTATATCCTTTTTTGTGTAGATAATGTTGTGGCTAAAAAAGACATTATTGTGTACCCTTTCAACAAGCCATATATACACTGTTAGATGTCGCTGTAGATTTAGCAGCACATTACTGTAAAAATCCACAGTACAATACTGCATGTGTATATTACAGTAAAATACTGCAGTTCA
>NC_079894.1:29978554-30173839 GCF_024868665.1 Triplophysa rosa | reverse complement strand
CAGTGCTAGTGTATGATGTCGAGGGTGTGTGAGAGTAGTGTAGTGTAGCTGTGTGGTGTGTGAGTGTAGTGATGTGTGGGTGTGTGAGTGTAGCTGGGTTAGAGTGTAGTGTAGTGTGTGGTGTGTGTAGTGTAGGTGTGTGTGAGTGTAGTGTAGTGGTGTGTGTGTGTAGTGTAGGTGTGTGTGTGAGTGTAGTGTGTGGGTGTGTGAGAGTGTAGGTGTGTAGTGTAGGGTGTGTGTGTAGTGTAGTGTGTGGGTGTGTAGTGTAGCGTGTGTGTGTAGCGTAGCGTGGGTGTGTGTAGCGTAGCGTGGGTGTGTGTAGCGTAGCGTGGGTGTGTGTAGCGTAGCGTGGGTGTGTGTAGCGCAGCGTGGGTGTGTGTAGCGTAGCGTGGGTGTGTGTAGCGTAGCGTGGGTGTGTGTAGCGTAGCGTGGGTGTGTGTAGTGTAGCGTGGGTGTGTGTAGTGTAGCGTGGGTGTGTGTAGTGTAGTGTAGCGTGTGTTTGCGTTAGAAGTGTAGCATGTGTGTGTGTTGTGTTGTGTAGTGTAGCGTGCATGTAGTGTAGCATGTGTGTGTGCGTTAGAAGTGTAGCATGTGTGTGTTGTGTTGTGTAGTGTAGCGTGTGTGTAGTGTAGATGTGTGTGTGGTAGTTGTAGCGCGTGTGTGTTGTGTTGTGTAGTGTAGTGTAGGGGTGTGTAAGTGTAGTGTATGTGGGTGTGTGAGAGTGTAGTGTAGTGTGTGGGTGTGTGAGAGTGTAGTGTAGTGTGTGGGTGTGTGAGAGTGGTAGTGTAGTGTGTGGGTGTGTGAGAGTGTAGTGTAGTGTGTGGGTGTGTGAGAGTGTATGTGTAGTGTGTGGGTGTGTGAGAGTGTAGTGTAGTGTGTGGGTGTAGTGAGAGTGATTATTCAATTCAATTCAATTTTATTTATATAGCGCTTTTCACAATGTGCATTGTTCCAAAGCAGCTTTACAGGAGCAAATAAGAAAAACACAGAAAGGTAAAACACAGCACAGTGCATGGTGTTTATAGACCAAGCAAGATCATTATAATAAATAATATCTAATAAATAAATAATAAATAAATAAATAAATGCAGTCTCCCGGTGAGCAAGCCAACACTGCACTGCTCTGCTGTGGCGAGGAACCCAAACTCCAATGCTGAATAATGGAGAAAAAAAAACCTCGGGAGAAACCAGGCTCAGCCGGGAGGGCCAGATCTCCTCTGACGTGTCATAGCTGCACTCAGTGACCCCGACCAAAGCCACCGAGCAACGTCCACGAAGAACAGGGAGAGCCCACGAGCCGCGACCCAGGAAGCCCCACCCGCCGAAACCGTGCAGGTCCAACCCGGTCTCATTCCGCGATCAACAACAGACAACAGAGGAACAACCAGGGAAAAGTAGTAATGGCATAATTAACTTTATTCCTCTGTTGTCCGACATCGACCACAAAACAAGACCAACCAGACCAGATCCACACAGTCCCAACAAATGAAACGCCCCGAACCACAACCAACAAGCCCCCCCACTCCCCACAACACCCACCCAGCTACCTCCAATCAAAGTCACTGAGTGCAGCCATAACTTCAAACTGCTGTCGTGTGATGTAAGTTTAGCATTAAATACCAAGTATTGTAAATTTAGCATTTATGTGACAGGTAGTCCGTCTTTGCTCTCGGCTGGGGATGGAATTGTCTGAGCTGGGCCGGCCAGATGGTCGCCTTTTTCTTGGGTGGTGATGGAATTGCCTTGGATGGAGCTGGATGGTCAGTCAGTCCGCAGGCTCTCGCAGGAGGATGGCACGGGATTTTCAGATGTAGCTGGCGTAATCTCTAGTTGTGGATGGGCATATGACGTTCATCTGGGCCTGGCGGAATCTCTCCCTACCTCGGGATGGGCATCCCGAGGCGAGGGCAGAAACAGAAAGAGAATAATTAGCGTAGCTGCTGTTCATTAGCTATGTATTAGTGAATGCTTGGCTGAAAAGATGTGTCTTTAATCTAGATTTAAATTGGGAGAGTGTGTCTGACCCTCGAATAGTATCGGGGAGGCTATTCCAGAGTTTAGGTGCTACGTATGAGAAAGCTCTACCCCCTTTGGTGGATTTAGTTATTCTAGGTGTTATCAAAAGTCTGGAGTTTTGAGATCTTAGAGAGCGTGATGGGTTGTAGTGTGGTAGAAGCTCTGTTATGTAGGTAGGGGCTAAACCGTTTAAGGCTTTATAAGTAATTAAAAGAACTTTAAAGTCAATACGATACTTAATGGGTAACCAGTGAAGGGTTGATAACATTGGGGTTATGTGATCGTATTTTCTGGACCTGGTTAGAACTCTGGCAGCTGCGTTCTGAACTAACTGTAGTTTGTTTATTGATGATGCAGGACAACCACTAAGCAGTGCATTACAGTAATCAAGTCTTGAGGTCACAAATGCATGAATGAGCTTCTCTGCATCAGCCACACATAAAATATTTCGCAATTTGGCAACATTTCTAAGGTGGAAGAAGGCTGTTTTTGTGACATTTGAGATGTGATTTTTAAATGACAGGTTGCTGTCTAATATAACGCCAAGGTCTTTAACTGTATTTGTTGGAGTAACAGTGCAGCCTTCAATTTGCAGGTCATAATCCGAAATATTCTGCTCACGTGTCTTTGGTCCGATAAGTAATATTTCTGTTTTATTAGAATTTAAAAGAAGGAAATTACAAGTCATCCAATGCTTTATATCGTCGATGCACTCTGCCAATTTGGATAGTTGGAAGGAATCATCTGGTCTTGATGAGATATATAGCTGAGTATCATCTGCATAACAGTGGAAGCTAATTCCATGTTTTCTAATAATGTTTCCAAGGGGCAGCATGTATATGGAGAATAGCAAGGGTCCTAAAACCGATCCCTGAGGTAATCCATAATTTACTTGCGTTAGATTTGATGATTCCCCATTTAAATGGACAAATTGATGTCGGTCTGATAAGTAAGATCTGAACCATTGTAGTGCCTGTCCCTGAATACCGGTATAATTGTGTAAGCGATCTAGAAGTATTTTATGGTCTACAGTATCGAACGCAGCACTAAGGTCGAGCAGGACTAGGAGTGAGATGTTACCTTTATCTGATGCTATAGCAGGTCGTTTGTAATTTTAACGAGGCAGTTTCAGTACTATGATGCGGTCTAAAACCTGACTGGAATTTTTCGTGTATGTCATTATTTTGTAAGAAAGAGCACAACTGAGTGGACACTACTTTTTCTAGTATTTTAGACAGGAAAGGGAGATTTGAAATCGGTCTATAGTTTCCTAGTTCATTGGGGTCTAAGTTTGGTTTCTTGATAAGAGGCTTAATGACGGCCAGTTTAAAGGCTCCTGGGACATGGCCTAGATTAATTGACGAGTTGATAATGTTATAAATGGGCTCAATTGCAACGGGTAATAACTCTTTTAATAATTTAGTTGGTATGGGGTCTAATAAGCAAGTTGTAGGTTTAGATGTTGCAATAAGTTTAATTAAATCTTCCTGTTTTATAGGTGAAAAACACTGTAGCCTTTCTTTTGGGGCGATGGTTGGTACTAATTTATAGGACAGACTTGGAGGTTGAGTTTTTACTATTTTGTCTCGTATGTTTTCGATTTTCTCTGTAAAAAATTCATGAAATCATTGCTACCAAGGTGCGGCGGAATACCCGGTCAGGTGAAGTCTGTTTATTTGTTAGTTTAGCAACTGTACTAAATAAAAACCTTGGATTGTTTTTGTTAGTTTCTATGAGGTTACGAGGTGCTCGGCCTTTGCTGCTTTTAGTGCCTTTTTATAACAGTTTGCACTCTCTTTCCACGCAATTTTAAAGACCTCTAATTGGGTTTGTTTCCATTTGCGCTCCAGTTTACGTGTTTCTCTTTTAAGGGCGCGAGTGGTGCTATTGTACCATGGTGCTGCGTTTTTCTCATTAATCTTTTTTGACTTCATAGGTGCGACAGCTTCTAATGTATTAGAGAAAATAGTGCCCAATTTGCTGGTCATGTCATCGAGCGATTCTATATTTATTGGTATGGTTATTAAAGGAGTCAGATCTGGCAAGCTCTTTGGAAACTATCTTTAGTAGTCGAGGTAATTGTTCTACCCTGTCGATAACGAGTTAAACGGCTGATTTCTGCAGTGCGCAGTGTACATGTTATAAGATAGTGATCAGTGACATCGTCGCTTTGAGGTATAATATCTATATTGGTTAGATCGGCTCCGTGAGATATAATCAAGTCTAGTGTATGATTAAATCGATGAGTGGGTCCATTGATGTGTTGTGTTACTCCAAAAGAGTGTAATAGCTCTGTAAACGCCACTGCTAATGCATCGTTAGCACTATCTACGTGGATATTAAAGTCTCCGACAATTAGTACTTTATCAACGTTAACCAATAGGTCCGATAGGAAGTCCGCAAACTCTTTCAGAAAATCAGTGTAGGGACCAGGGGGTCTATACACTGTAGCCAACGTACAAGAAAGCAATGTTTTTTACTTGTCATTGGAACAATTATGTTCAACGCAAGCACTTCAAATGATTTAAATTTATGCTCCGTTCTCTGAGTTACAGTAAGAAAGTCTCTAAAATTGTTGCGACACCGCCACCTCGACCAACCGACGTGGCTCATGCATATAACAGTAGCTTGGTGGTGTACACTCATTTAGACCGTAATAATCATTTGGTTTAAGCCAGGTTTCGGTAAGGCAAAGCATATCAAAATTGTTGTCTGTGATCATTTCATTTACAATAACTGCTTTTGAATTTAGTGATCTAATATTTAGTAGGCCGAACTTTATGAGTTTGTTTTGGTCGTTTATTACATTGTCCTCAGGTTTAATCACGATTAGATTTTTTCTCTGAGATTTGGCTATTTTGTTATTTTGTAGTATTATTCGGGGGACAGACACAGTCTCTATGCATTTGGAAGCAGTAACATTTATAACAGATGAGTGGGAGGAACACAGACTATGGTTAAAGTTTTGACTTACCGCTGGGAGACGTAGTCAAGCGGTGCGTAGCGTCTTTGAGATGTTGTCAGACAGAAGAACCGCTCCGATGCTGCTGGGGTGCAGGCCGTCAGGGCGGAAGAGCCTAGGTCGCTCCCAGAACAGATCAAAATTATCAACAAAGAGCAGCTTCTGTTCAATACACCATGACATCAACCATTTATTTAGAGCAAATAGTCTACTGAACTTTTCATTCCCTCGTCGGTAGGTAGGAAGCGGCCCTGATACGATGATCCTCGCCGTGGGCGATGCGTTGCGTACCGTCTCGATCAGACTCCTGAAGTCCCTCTTCAGGATCTCCGACTGCCTCATCCTGACGTCATTCGCCCCCGCGTGCAGCACGACAGCTCCGACGTTAGCATCGTCCTTCAGGATCGCAGGTACCTGCGCAGAGACATCAAGAACACGGGCGCCAGGAAAACAATGAGTGTGCACCTTACCTTTAGTGGAGGAAGCGCGTACGTTCCGGACGATTGAGTCTCCGATGACCACAGCGTTGCATTCCGTCTCGCAGAGGGCGGCAAAGCGGTTCCTGGTCGGGATCTCGAAGACCGGTGGCGGCGGTTGGGTCATCGCTCCAGTCCTGGCTCGCGCCTTTCGCCGTGGTTGTGCCGGTGCAGGAGTGAAGTTCATTTGGGCTGACCGTGTTCTCGAAGCCTGGGCTCTGTGCAGAGAAACACGCGGAGTAGAAGTGGAAGGAGTATTAAAATCGCGATGAAAACTTACCGCGGATTTGCGAGCGTCGGCTCTGGATGTTTCCAGCGCCGTTTTTCGTTCTCGCAGCCGTGACTGCTTCTCTAGTAGATCCTGGATCTGCTTCTCCACAGCCTCCAGTTCCGACTGAAGTGCGATCGTTTCCTCATCTGCACACAGAGGTACAGACACATCTGAAACATTAGCCATCAGTGATTTAATAATGAGAACAGTGTGTTAAGCAGTAAGCAGGCAGGCTGGGAATGCTAACAGCCTGAGGCTAATAGCGAGTGATCCGATAAAAATAAATTATCTGTGCGTTTAAATACGATTTTGGTATGGGATATATTTAAGGATATGTTTTACCCTCGGAGGATAACAATTTAAAACACAAGTCTTAAGATATAACAAGAATAAACGATGTATTAAGAATAAATTTGAAAGAGCTCCGACTCAAACCACGCGCTCTCAGCAAACAGGAAGTAGTGGGTGTGTGAGAGTGTAGTGTAGTGTGTGGGTGTGTGAGAGTGTAGTGTAGTGTGTGGGTGTGTGTAGTGTGTGGGTGTGTGAGAGTGTAGTGTAGTGTGTGGGTGTGTGAGAGTGTAGTGTAGTGTGTGGGTGTGTGAGAGTGTAGTGTAGTGTGTGGGTGTGTGAGAGTGTAGTGTAGTGTGTGGGTGTGTGAGAGTGTAGTGTAGTGTGTGGGTGTGTGAGAGTGTAGTGTAGTGTGTGGGTGTGTGAGAGTGTAGTGTAGTGTGTGGGTGTGTGAGAGTGTAGTGTAGTGTGTGGGGTGTGTGAAGTGTAGTGTGATGGGTGTGTGAGAGTGTAGTGTGTGGGTGTGTGAGAGTGTAGTGTAGTGTGTGGGTGTGTGTGTAGTGTGTGGGTGTGTGAGAGTGTAGTGTAGTGTGTGGGTGTGTGAGAGTGTAGTGTAGTGTGTGGGTGTGTGAGAGTGTAGTGTAGTGTGTGGGTGTGTGAGAGTGTAGTGTAGTGTGTGGGTGTGTGAGAGTGTAGTGTAGTGTGTGGGTGTGTGAGAGGTAGTGTAGTGTGGGTGTGTGAGAGTGTAGTGTAGTGTGGGTGTGTGATGATGGTGTAGAGTGTAGTGGTGTGTGGTGTGTGTGAGAGTGTAGTGTAGTGTGTGGGTGTGTGAGGTAGTGATGTGGGTGTGTGAGAGTGTAGTGTAGTGTGTGGGTGTGTGAGAGTGTAGTGTAGTGTGTGGTGTGTGTTGAGAGTGTAGTGTAGTGTGTGGGTGTGTGAGAGTGTAGTGTAGTGTGTGGGTGTGTGAGAGTGTAGTGTAGTGTGTGAGGTGTGTGAGAGTGTAGTGTAGTGTGTGGGTGTGTGAGAGTGTAGTGTAGTGTGTGGGTGTGTGAGAGTGTAGTGTAGTGTGTGGGTGTGTGAGAGTGTAGTGTAGTGTGTGGGTGTGTGAGACACTACACTCTCACACACCCACACACTACACTACACTCTCACACACCCACACACTACACTACACTACACTCTCACACACTACACTACACTCAGGATAGGAGTAAATTCAGGGATGAGTTGAGTGTATTTGAATCTTCGGCATATTTATAAATATAATAAATATAGGCATATTTGTTGACTTAATGTTTATGATATTGCTAACAGGTTTCTGGCCAGAATCAACCCTGAAGATGGGAAAAAATGCACATCCAGACAGGGAGTAAGCAAAAAGACAGGGAAGGTGGTGCAGAGAAAGGCAGTGGCCATTAACCCCCATGTGAACAGCTTCATGCAGTCCCTGATGGAGTTTGAATGGAAGACTTCAAACTAAAGGCCAGTGGTCTATCTGCCACAGTTTAATGCATTACTGTTCAGTTCTTTATGAAATTGGAGTAGAATATTCAAAACTATGTGCAAGTGTTCTCTTTACCTCAGTTAAATATGTTACAGTTTAGTCGTTGATGAACTTTGAATAGAAAATGTCAAACTACGGGCCAGTGTTCTCTTTGCGAGATTTAAATGTTACAGTTTAGTCCTTGATAAAGTTTAAATGGAACATTTTAAACTACAGACCAGTGTTCTCTTAGCCAGAGTTAAATGACACTTGTTACTTTGTTGCTATTGTTTCTTTTGATGTGTAATGTTTAAATTTCTAGTCACTTAAATGTTGTAATATATACATAGTCGTTATTCAGTTTTTATTAATATAATACATAATACTTCAATACTGTTTCAAATGTTTAATTTTTTAAAAATATTTTAATGCTTTTTGTTTCAATGAAATGATTCAATAAAAAATATGTTTGATGCAAATATTGCTTGGATTGCCTTTTGATTCATAATGTCAAGTATAGCAGTTTTGTAATATGAATAACTAATAAAGTAATTATTGCCAAAAAGTATTAAATAGTAATAATGTGTCAATATAGGTATTACAGTAAATTACAGTATAATACAAATACAGTAAAAATAGACAAATTACAAAATATTGTAAAAATACAGTAAAGTACTGTTTTGTAGCTATACAGCAATATTTTTTGTACTGTAAAATGTATTACAGTACAGCACTGTAAATAAAAATACAGTAACTTGCTGGCAACCGTGCTGCCAGTAACTTACTGTAAAAATACAAGGAAATCGTTAACAGTGTAACAAAGAATGTAAAGGAGTGCATTAACAGGAGAAAAAAAGCTGCTTTCAGAAATGGTGATCGGCTGCAACTGAAAACCATACAACAAGAGCTCAACCAGCTGCTCGAAGGCGACAAAAAGATATTTTATGGTGGAAAGTTTTGCTGCTTGTACGTAATTCTAAAAGACTGTCGGAGTCAGTGAAAAGCCATAACCAATATAGAAACTGGCAGGAGACCTTTTATGTCCATGAATGCCATAAAGCGAACAAACTAAATGAATTTTACTGCTGGTTAGAAACGTGCAGTAAGTGTCATGGTTCTGCCCCATCTTGTCTTGCGTTTCTTGAGCTTGTGGCAGAGCCATGACAGAACCTCTTGTTTTATGTGGAAAGAGGCGTTTTGACCCTGTTGGTCTTCCACTCTCCGGTGTTGCGTCTCTGTTCCCGCCCTTTCGTCTCCTCGTTATTGATTGTTAATTAGTTCATGCCCCACACCTGTTCCCTCTTGATTTATCCCCTTTATAATGCCCTTGTGTCTTCTGTCTTGTGCTGGTTCATTGTGCTGTATCGTGGTTCATGTGGGTGAATTTGTGTCCTGTTAGTATAGTTTAGTCTTTTGTAATATGTAGTAAACTTTATGTTTAGTCTTGTTTGTTCTTGTAATACTCTTGTTTTACCCCCTCGTGGGTTTTTGTTTTGTGTGTTTTATTATTTATTAAAAGTCCATGTTAACCCCGCTTCTACGTCTCTGGGTCCTCTGTTTTTGTATCTTTGTGTCTCACCCCAAAACGTGACAGTAAGATACTGGCAAAACTACAGCAAAGCTTTACAGTGTAATTAAGTAAATTAAATGTCATAATAGTGTTTGTTGCCAGGTTAACGATTCATGAGATGGATTGCTTGAGGGAAAAAAATTTGTTCTTGTGCTCAGTGCTCTGTAGCGACGACCAGACGGCAACAGTTAACAGATGAAGTGTGCTGGGTGAGAGGTGTCCAGAATGATTCTATCAGCCCGTTTGCTCTCTCTGGATGAGTGCAGATCTTGAAGAGTAGAAAGGTTTGTACCAGTGAGCTCAGCAGTCCGAACTATCCGATGTAGTTTACGGAGGTTTGTTTTGGTAATGTCCAAATGATAATAACGATTATGAACCAATATCATTTACATCTGGTAATGAAATTTCTTTAAAACGTGGGTTTCTCTGCTCAGAGTTGATATTGCGCCATTGCAGGATCCCTTACAGTTTGCTTCCAGGCACAGGAAAGGTTCTGCTGGTGCTGTTAACAGTACCACGCACTTGATATGAAAACATCTTGAGAACAGCAAAGCTTATGCACGCTTGCTTTGCGTAAATTTTAGTTCTGCTTTTAATACAGTTCGACTTCTCCTTTTGATCCTGCAAATGAGCCAGTTGAATGTTAAACCTTTTAACATTTTTTTGATAAAATGCTACTACTTTTTCTTAACCAGCCATCCTCAGGACTTGAGGTTTAATAACACCCTCTCACATTTAAGAATAACGCACATACTGTAGGTTCTCCTCGAGCTCACCTGTGCTCTTTACACTACATACCAAAGACTGTGAAAGTTCGTTCACGGGTAATATTATTATTTAATACTCAGATGACACAGCAATCCTATAATCTTACTGCATAAAGACAGTGATCCATCTTCCTATCACTCTGAGATAAAGACCTTTCAACTGTGGTGTGATGCCAACAATTTGACTTTAAATGTTAAATAAAATGGAAGAGATAGTGTTTGTCCTCAGTGCTCACAGCAGCCCTGTTGCTATTCATGACACTCAAATCAATCAGGTGTGTTCCTAGACGTACCTTGGCATCTACATTGATAACATGCTTACATGGCAGGTCCATGTTGATACCTTATGTACTAAACTCCAACAAAGATTGTACTTTTTATGAGGAGATTAAGACTGCATGATGTCAACGGAAAAAAAAAGATGACAGTGTTTTATCAGGCTGTTCTGGAGAGTCAAGGATTGTTTCTTGTTTGCACTAATCATCTTATTGTTTTATCTTCCTATTCTTATTTGCTGTTAGTTATTGTTATGTACTGCTGGTCCTGTGTCTTATGCAGCGGTTATTTGTGCAGTAATTATGATCCTTTTAGCTGTGTAATATCTACATGTTTTGCCACCATGTACAGATTGTCTGAGTGAGATATATAAGATTGATTTTTTTGTTAATGTGTTATTTGTAAATGCAGCATACACTAAGCCTGAAAAAAATTGCCCTAAGGGGACAATAAGGTATACTGAAGAGTATGATTTCTTTCAACTTTCAACTTTAATTGATTTATAAAGCACCCTTAAAAACGTCTTGGTTACGGATGTAACCTCGGTTCCCTGATGGAGGGAACGAGACGTTGTGTCGAGCCGACAGATGGGGTTCGCTCTTGAGAACCTATCAACTTCTGACTAGTTTAGAAAAGGCCAATGAAATTGGCAAATGAAATTTGCATGCCGGACTCTGCCCCCGGATATCCGGGTATAAAAGGGAGACGGCGTGCTGCATTCATTCACCTTTGGTCTGAGGAGCCTGAGCATCCCTCGACCGCTGCGGTGGGCTGGCGGCCAGCGTTGTGGCAAGAAGGACACAACGTCTCGTTCCCTCCATCAGGGAACTGAGGTTACATTCGTAACCAAGACGTTTTCCTGAGACATTTTCCTCTAATGTCTGAGACCTGACTGGCTGGGGATGTACAGTAGTTTATCAAGTCTTACCTCCCTCAAACTTTGCACAAACAAATTCTGATGTCCATCTACAGGGGCTATTAATGATCGAGTCAAAATAAAATGATTGATATTATTTAGAAACTTACTTTAGTTTCGTCATGTTTTCATAGCCTACCTCAGTCGCGTGTCGTCACCTTTGCGAACCTGCGTGCGCACTGCGCTGTTGCATGCTGTTGTTGTGGTAAGGAAACACACAAGATGTGCGGGGACATGGATTTCTGCGCATAAGTATGGCACAAGTTTGTGTTTTCGGACCAGTTAAAATGCGCGACTGCATCGCTTTTACAATTGTGAATTAGGGGCCTCATTTATAAAATGTTGCGTAGAAACCGTCCTAAATTAGATTTTCCGATCATTTCTAAAAGTGCGTACGTGTGATTCATAGAACGAACGTACGCACAGAAAACGTGTGTACACCTCTCTATCAGATGTGAAATCTATAAATCGCAAATGATCGTGAAATTGCACGCAGCTGAACAGTTTCAGATTTCAATTATGTCTAATCAACATCTAAATCTTTTAAGTGCGGCAAGAATGACTTATTTTCCAAAAACCTGCAGCACTCGGACAGGCAAAAGTGCGTACGTCTGCTCAGACCCTGATGTGGCGTTAAGCACTTTTCCAAGTCAAAGACCTTTTTTATAAATATGACCATTGCCGTGGATTTTTGCGTACGCACGCTTTACGGTCAAATCTGTGCGTAGGCACGTTTTATAACTGAGACCCTAGGTTACTACGTTGCATATGATTACACTGAAAAATAAACAAAACTGTTAAAACTAAAACTTGAAATTTATGCTAATGTAGTCTGACAAGCAGTATGGACCATCTTGTCGGTAGCTCATTACGCATTGATTTAGCCTTGCCCAATTGCGTGTCCCCCGGAACATATAAAAGCAGAGCGTTAGGGCACTGATGTTGTGTCTAGTAACGTTTGAGCGACATTGTCCGAGGACAGTCTCTTCCGGGTTGTGAGTAGCTCTGCGTAAGACAGCGTTGTCTGGCGACTTACTTCGCGGCCGTGTTTGAAGATAAACGCTCCGTTCAAAGTTTACATGCTGGTGCGTGCTGTGGGTCATCCGTGTGTGCGACGGCTCCGTGTTGGTGGTGAAAAGTTATTTGCTGTGGCTGGGTGGAAGCCTCTGGCTGAGCGTATGAGCGCTCCATTATATCATGGCTGTAGCCACGATATAAAGTTAGGAGTACATGATACTTGAGAGGCTTGGGTGATTTTTTTGTTTTACTGCGGACAAACCCTTTCGGTGCTGCTGCTTTGTCCATGCCGTATCGTCTTCACTGCTTCACCGCATTGCATCTTTTTCGGCTTATGCTGCGTTGCTGAACCTGCATGGTTTACGTCTACACTGCTTTGCTGGCGCTTGTGCTATTAATGTGCATTTGCCCTTAGAGTGTGTGTGTGTCGTTGGGTTTTTTTTTGGTTATAAGCTGTTATTTAGATTTATTATTTTAGTTTATTGTGCAGTTGTTAATTTTCTTAAATTTCTTTCGTTGGACACAAGTGTGAATAAGAAAGAGCGTTACGACCTACTTGCCTCCCAATATGTGTCAATTGTGCTTTTGATTTCTTTGATTTTGTTTAACTATCCTGCTCAGACTAGGCATCCAGAGGGTAGTTATTTTGACCCTCTGTGCATGAGTGGGTAGTTGTGGTATTTATTGCTTTACCTTTTGTCTTTTTGTGGAAGTTTGAGTATTTGTTCTGTTATCTTTTTTTGGTTTGTTTGCTTTTGTTAGGTTATTCTTTTCCTTCCAATGCTACAGGAGTTTCGGTCCAGGGCAGGCAGCTGGCTAGTCTTGCCTTGCGATGGTGGGTTACCGGTCACTGAGTGCTGTGCATTGACGATTGATTCCACTGTGTGCTTGCGTGTGTACTAGCGAGCCTTGTGCACCTGGTGATATGATTGTAATATAGGAACCTTTGGTTTAGTTGCCAACTTACCTGCCTCTGGTATACCTTGTTCTCCTTTGTGTGTGTAGGATTGCCATTGTGAGACTGCTTGATATATTTACTCCTGTGATGCCATATGGCTACTTTTAACATTATTATTATTATTGGATTGAATAAATTTTTGTATTTTTGATACTCACGTCTTATGCCCTTTTATTACACTAGTGAATCTGTGTGCCCTTCTTGGGGGTGAACTATTTCCTTATTAATAGGGTGGCGTAGTCTGCTCAATCATATGCTTTGAATCTTTTCTATACGCCCTCGCCACACTAAGGCACAGCAGATTTATACTGGGGCACATGTCCCAGTAAAAGGGGTCTAGCGACGCCCCTGGCCCGATCTCCTCTCGTTTTTAATTTAGCACGAGGGACGTGCGATCTAAGCAACCTTCCAGGATAATGAATGGATAGTAAGTCAGGTAGGTAGACAGGAGCTAACCCATTCATAGCTTTGAAAACCAGCAGCAGAACTTTAAACTCAATTCTATAGCTAACTGGTAGCCAATCCAAAGATATTAGTACTGGAGTAATGTGGTCTCGTTTACGCACACCAGTAAGGAGCCCAGCAGCCGCATTTTGCACCAAATAGAGGGAGTTACAATAGTCAAGCTTTGTTGAGACAAAAGCATGGATAACCCTTTCACAGTCCTTAAAAGAGAGAAATGGTTTTACATTAGCTTAGACTCTGAGGTGGAAAAACTGTTTTTTACTACAGTATTAATATGTTTATCAAATTTGAGTGCACTGTCAAAATGGACACCTAAACTCTTCACTAGTGTTTTAAGACAGGAAGACAAATGGCCAAGTTTTAAGATAGGGGAACTGGCAGCATCTGATGATTCAAAAACTATAATCTCAGTTTTATTCTTGTTAAGGTTAAGAAAATTAAGGGACATCCAGGCCTTGACATCCGCTAAGCAGGCCAACAGAGTATCCACACCCTCATTATTCGATCCCAGGGGTATATAAAGTCGGATATCGTCCGAGTAGCAATGAAAGGAGATACCGTGCTTCTTAAAAATTGACCCCAGATGGAGCATATACAAGGAGAATAAAATCGAACCACGAATCGAGCCTTGAGGTACACCATATGTAAGAGGAGCTGGATCTGAAGGAAAATCACCAATACTAACAGATAACCTTCTATTGTTAAAATAAGATTGAAACCATTTAAGGGCTTTTCTCTGAATGCCCACTCAATGCTCCAGTCGAGAAATGAGAATAGTATGATCGATTGTGTCGAATGCTGCGCTCACATCTAACAGGACTAATACCACAGATTAAGCCGAGTCGAGAGTCAATAAAATATCATTCAAAACTTTTACTAGTGCTGTTTCTGTATAATTTTTTTGTAAAACCCGATTGAAACACTTCAAAAATGTTGTTATTAAGCAGGAAGCTCTGTAGATGTTAACATACTATTTTCTCTAAAATCTTTGACATAAACGAGAGATTAGAAACTGGCCTACAATGGGACAATACTGCTGAATCTAATGAGGGCTTTTTAAGAAGTGGCCGGACAATGGCATGCTTCATATCATCTGGAACTGTTGCCATTTCAAGGTGACTGTTCATAATCTTAAGGACAGTCGGCCAAATAACATCAAAAGTTTGCTTGAAGAAGCGCGAGGGAAGAATGTCAAATTGCGAACCAGAAGGTTTGAGCTGGCTCACAATGACTTGTATATCCGATAGAGTTACAGGCTCAAACTGACTCAAGATGGTAGTGCAGCATGGAAGGACTTGACAAGGAACTTGACAAGAGGGGGGAATATTTAGCCCAATATCCCTTATCTTATCTACAAAAAATGTAAGAAATTGGTCGCATATGACCTGTGACTGTGGGGAAAAGATTGATTTCATGACAGATGACCTGCTGCCGCCATCTACTGGTGAACAATTAAACTGCAGCAACTCACAAAATGTACAGGTGTGAGTTTGGTTATAGAATGCGGTTGTCACCCATAAATAACCGAACTGTGTGTGACCACACCCGCATTAAGGACTCAAATCCATTGACAACCATGATCGGCTGCTGTGTGTACGTGGCCTTAGTTTAATAGATGACAGGTCTCATATCGCCACTATTTGATCATCTTCAGTGTAGTCAGTCTTTGTGTTGAATTTAGAGAAATGTTTACTTGACATTTTCTCAAGCAGTTTCTAAAGGTCTCACCCTGAGATGATTCTGAAACAGCATTGCAGGAGTTCACGTCTATTCTGAGCTCTTATTGCCTGATTTTACTTCATTCATTTATTTCAAAAACTTTTTGTTTTTTATCAAAAGAAACAAACAAGTTTGCACAACAATTTTTTTGTTTATACAAATAATCTCAGACATTAAAGCAAATGTTTTTAGATGAAAGGATTTGTAAGAACACGAGAACATCTTTTCTGCTTTGCTTACAACCCACGGATTGAAAACGTAAATAATGACACGCTTCAGACGCTCTCTGTGTCATATTCTTTAATATATTTAATTTCATACATATGAAGGTACAGTACATCAAGCCATAGTGAAACATACAAGAGGGAGTGCATCCCATTTAAATAACTTATTAGACCACATTTCAAATCAAACGACACATTTCCAGCATTCATCCAATCCAAAGTGTGTGTGAATCTTTAATCCTCAGATGAAGAATCAGTCGCTTCACTGTTGAGGATGTCTTGACTCTGTTTGAAACTTTCAGTGCCCAATGCAATGAATCCACTATTCTAAAAGTCAGTGGTGAATACAAAAGAATATTTCAACATTGTTTCAATAATACTGACAGATGACGGAAAACTTTTCATGCGAGCTCTCGTTTCACGTTTTATAGCACATACAGTGTGTTATGCGCTGAAGTTTCATACTGTTCACATCACAAACGCTATGGATGAGAAATAGTCATACTGTTAACTGTCAGTTAATAAGCACTACTGATAACACGCCTTCATCTACCCAAACTGTGGAACACACCTCAGTGTATGTCTTCATACTGTAAGTACACACTAACCTCACTTCAATCTTTGACCCTGAGAAACCTACAGCTTCATATATTCATCTGTACACTCATCGAGGATTAATGTCCCTGCATGCTTGTCTCAACTAGGCCCCTCGAATAATAAAGTATGTGTGGCATCATTACTTAACATGGGTACAAGAAACAAACACTTCTATATTGATTAACGCTTCAATATTACTGACAAGAGCCATACAGACTCACGTACACTTACAAAACGACACAAACGGCTGGACTTATTGCAAAAGTATGGGAAAACTGTACTGGATTATTGTCTGGCATTCTAGATATCTGACACGCACACCGCTGGCTTACTGAAGCATCTAAAGCATTCGCTTTCAAGTTTAGATGAACTAGAACATTATTATTAGGCAGCGCGCCGCGCACTAGTCCTGTGTGTTGTGTATAACAGGAGCCATTCACCTTTAGCAAGTGAGAAACTATTCACAACAAGTGAAAGAAATATCTCCTTTCAGCATATGTACTACAGTTAAAGAAAGAAAACCTGCTTCAACAGTGAGTGCTATCAGAGGAAACACAACAATATTCAACTAGATTACACGTGAATCACACACACACACACACACACACACACACACACACACACACACACACACACACACACACACGTATGATGAGATATAGCGTGACCGAAAAACAAACCCATGCATTGCAAGAAAAAGTCATTTCATGATGGCAGAAGAGCGTGTTCCAGTTAGACAGACGGAATGAAGTGAAGTCAATCACAGGCACTGACACAAAAACACAAAACTGACACCAGCACGACAGAGCAGAAATACACAAGAGAAACATGCAGGCTTTACATTGAGCTTCTTACATCATCCAGAGCTTCGGTACACCACACACATGTTGTTTCATTGTTTAAATGAGAAGCGGACAGAAAGAGCAGTAACAGAGGTTTACGGAGGAACCTGTCTGGTTGGGGAAGGTGGTGGCCGACGGCTACGTTTGAAAGATCAGGAGGAAGAAAATATGACAGCAAAGAGATAAGAGGAGGGTGTGGAACGCATGAAGGGGTGAGAGACAAAAGAGACAACGTTAGTAATTAGCTAAAAGGAATTTTCAGTTTCTGAGACATTTCTAGCCACACAAGCTCAATCTTAGTCAAGTTAGCTGAGGTTAGTATGTCTAGTAGCCTGAAGAGGAACTAGCGCTTGTTCACCGATGAACATCAAAAACCGAGAGTAAATACCAGGCCATGTGCGATCTGAGTGCATGACAAGATAAAACACAATACCTGGGAATGCTAGGGGGCGCTCTGTTGGGCCGACTGGGAACTTGCGGGCTGTCAGCGCTGTTATTTAAGGGCCCTAAAGGTCCTGGACGGGATGGAGGTGGAGGAGCTCCTCTACCGGCCGGCTTCTGACCCGCTGACATCCTGCGCGGGGCGGTTGGACTGGGTGGAGGAGACCTGCAGGGATAAGCAGAAAGAAGAGCGAGAAAAAGCATTACCATAAAGCTCTGAAAATACACTCCACACGTTTATTAGATTCTAATGAATCGGGCTTTCTAAAGTTAGAGACATTTACACCGTGTCTACACAGGACTGCTTGTTCTTAACTGGTTTGTTGTGTCGCGTTGCACCGCATCCAGTGTGGACAAAAATTATAATGGGTTCTAACGCGTTCTATTGTCTTTTATTGTGTCGCGACGCATTACACCACCCCCGTTGTTAGACAAATGGTTTTTCCCCATTGTCCCCAAGATCTAGCGCCCCCCCCATACTGTACAGTGAGGAAAGATAATGTGTTATAGTTATATATAGTTTATGTAGGCTATATATAATATATTTATACAGAATTTGTGCAAAATAAGAATAAAGAAGCAGAAAATACCTGTATATGACAGGCTGATCTGAAGAGATCAGATTATAAATGTAACAACCTGCTGATAAAAACCAAAGAAACCCAAAAGAAACCATCACAGAAATTCTAAAGGTTTTCATTAAAATACCACCATGAACCATTAGCTTTGTCCATTAAAACCATTACAAACTTGTAGTGTGTTTTTGGCATTATTCCAAACAAATTAATCTGCCAGATAACACCCCACCAATAGAATCCATCACATACCAGTAGACACTATTATAGTTTTCAGTAAAACCAATACAATTGCCATTATAACCTTTAAATCCATAAAATCCCGTCACGCGCACTGTGAACTCATCAGAAGAGAGAGAGAGAGACATTTGCGCTTATTGTGAAATGACAGACTGAAAGACAAACATACTCATATGATCCACCTGTTTCTGAAGATGATGTAGAGGTAACTGCTGCTGCTTCCTGAGTGGATGTTTGTTTACTTTGTTTGTAGATATTAAGCTTTTTTACTGCACAAGACCTTCAATGAGTCTGCACAGCCGCTAAAAAATATCAGACAAGAACATCACATGATGAGCTCTACCTTCATTAAACTAACGGTAGTCTCTGAACAGACACCTACTGTGTATAAATACTGATAAGGTCTTGGGAGAAGTTGCTTCAGGGATCTGAGGCTTCATTTAAAAAGCCCCGTGGATTTTTGCATACGCACACTCTACCATCAAATCTGTGCCTACGCAGAAATCCACGGCAACGTTCATATTTATAAAAAAGGTCTTCGACGTGGAAAAGAGTCTAGCGCAACGTCAGGGTCAGAGTAGACGTACACACTTTTGCTTGTCCCATGTGCTGCAGGTTTTTAGAAATATAAGCCATTCTTGCTGCACAGTTTTCAGACGTTGACAGGTGCTCTTTCATATATCCATGACATTAATTAGACATCATTAATAGGTGGAGATCTAAAACTAAAACATCATTTGCGATTTATAGATTTCACATTTGAAAGAGAAGCATAGGCACGTTTTGTTCTATGAATCACACGTAAGCACTTTTAGAAAGTGAAAGTGATGTGATGTGAGGCCAAGTATGGTGTTCCATACTCGGAATTTGTGCTCTGCATTTAACCCATCCAAGTGCACACACACAGCAGTGAGTAACATACACACCCAGAGCAGTGAGCTCATTGCTGCGGCGCCCGGGGAGCAGTTGGGGGTTCGGTGACTTGCTCAAGGGTCTCACCTCAGCCGTGGTATTGAAGGTGGAGGAGAGCGCTGGTCATTCACTCCCCCCACCTACAATCCCTGCTGATACTGAGACTCGAACCTGTAACCTTTGTGTTACAAGTCCGAGTCTCTAACCATTACTCCACGAATGACCTTAAGATCCAATTTAGGACGGTTTCTATTTTATAAACGAGTCCCCTGGTCTTCAGCACGATGAATGAAACACAGCTGGTGTCAGTATAAACGGCTGTATTACCTGCGAGAGCCGCTCTGTCCAGTATGTAGCCATGAGTTGTCCACAGGAGGAGGCAGTGGAGTGGAGATGGTGGTGCTGGAAATATCTCCAATGATGCCCAGAGCCTCTTTCAGAGCGTGATGAGTGCGCAGAACCTCTTCCCTGCGCTGCACCTGCTCCTGCGACTCATCCATCAGAGCGTTCTGATCTCCAGCCGAATAGAGCTGAGCCAAAAGCTCAGCGTTAATGAAGTCTTTCACCTTCAGAAGAGGAGGCGGGTAGAGCAGATATCCGTCATCAACAGGTGGGTCACAATATCATGCAAGAAAGGAAACGTATCCATTACACAAGTAGCAATGTCAAGTTGAGATTGTCAATTAACAAAAAAGCAATGACTAGACTAGCCAGCACTATCTGTGAGTGAAAACACAGATCATCTCTGCCATTCAATACTGACTAGGGATGAAATTAAGCGCTTAACCCATTTGCAATCAATTTGGATGGACTAATACTATCGGTTAAAAGGTCATTTAATAAGCCATTGCAGTGTTGCCAAGTTCTTTCAATTAAAAGTAGCTACACCTGGTCGTTAAATGGTGCTAGATGATGTCATAGAGGGAAATCCACTGATCTGTATAAATATATAGTGGGCAAATCTGGGAATCTAGGTGAGGTTTTGGTCCAAGAAGGTGCAAGATTTGTCCCTAGGTGATTAAAAAGTCTCAAAGGGGGTGGGAAGTCATGAAATTAGCAACACTGCTCACATGTCTGCAGTCCTGTCGTTAAATGAAGCGTTATGCTGGCTGCTCTCACTAGGGGTCAGTAGTGAACCTCAAGAGCAAGCTGAAAAGCGTTTGCATCTATAGTTATAAGCGTGAATGATTATGAAAACTGATTTACTGTTGTAAGCTCAAACATTATATTTGCTAAACTAACACATGACCACAACTAAAGTGTATCCCATTTTTCACAGCCATGGCTGCGCCGTGTTGTGGCATTCTAGCAAACTGAGTGACGCCAGTGGACCGTTCTAAGATGGCGGTCACGACTACATGCCTGGAGGGCTTGAATGAGGGATCTAGTTATATACAGTATATACAGCATATCTATGATCCCTAGACTCAACATATTCTATTCATGAAAGGGATTGTAATCAGTTTGATGCTTCTGATGTTGGATTAGTCTTTTGTCAGCATTCCTCCAGTTTCTCCAAGGCAGGTCACTTTATTCCCTTCTATACAAGACTTTCATGTGTTAGAGCCAGCAGTCAATACTGCCATCTGCAAGTAAGTGTTTACACAAAGGAAAAACGTTTACGTTTTCTACTCCGTGGTTGTTGTGTAATCGTACTCTAATATTAGACACTATACAGTATATATCAGGAGGTCAACTGTTTATGAACATATTGCAATTGCTACTCTTAAATCATCATCATAATCTCCTCTGTACTCAGTACTATAAGAAAGCATGAATACTTTTATAAGGGACATCTGTTAACTCACATTATTGATCATGAGGTGCATAATGGATTTGGGCATAAGGTCACGGATGCATTTGCTAACAATGGCCATATAGGAGTCCACCAGGTTACGGATCGTCTCCACTTTTCTCTCCAGCTGAGGATCCATGGAGAAGTTCTCAGATTGACCAGAACTTTCACTTTCCACCTGACGAAAGAGTGAAGCAACAGAAAGTGACAAAAAATGAGAGTATTCTGTGGACAAAAGCAACAACAACAATGAACAGGTCATCAGTCCTGTCATCAGCGGTTCGGTTCACGTCCAGGATTTAGAGCCGTTGGAGCAGTAAAACCCAAGCGAAACGTGCTGAACAGTTACTCACAGAAGCCTTTTCTGGATAAACTCCGGCGCGCAGAAGCGATGCTCTCCAGCTGTCCACCTCCTCCAGAGTGTCACATGCCAACTCCAGAAACCGATTGTCCTTAAAAACATTTCTACAGGCCAGAAAACACAAACAATATTGACCCGGAGTTTCTCCTTCACGTGTACAGTAGTGATGTTATGTTCATGAACGAATCGTTCATTTTGAACGAATCTTTCAAGTGAACGAATCGTTCTCGTATTTCGTGCTCACTGAAATCTCTCCCTCGAGCACAGAGAGCTTCTTGCCTTAAAAGAGTGTCTAAAGCACGAGCCAATGGGGTTTGAGTGTGAGCTTTGACCGATCATATGATTGGTTGAATGTGCTGAACGAATACGCCCTTTAGTCAATGAACGAGCCGGTGTTTTGAGTCTGAACGAGAGAGATCTCATTCATACACGAACGAAAGGACCTGCTACTTCTGGTTCGTGAACGATCGGTCATTTCATTCATAACGAACTGAATGAGCTGCAACTCCTCACTCGTGAATGAAATGAAAGAGGAGGTCTCTCGTTCAACAAGTACAGAAATGGACACAACGTAAAGATCCTTACGAAAATGAACCACGATTTATAGTAAAGGTAGTAACCATCTTCTTACCATGGCAATACAAATAATTGTACTGTAAATATCATGCTTACGTCACATTTTAAAACCTAAGTGTACTATTTTACAAACTTGATGACTTAACTGTGGTTTGTAGTAAAAAGTTATTTTTCCTAATTAAAAGAAGAGAGTTGTTTGTTATAAGCATGTATTTATAGAATTATAGTTAAAATAATTCAAGTTTATGACACATTCATGACACTTAAACATGCTAACGCATGCAAATAGTTTGTTGTTGCTAATACTGCTGTTGTTTACGTATTGCTTTTATTAAACAGGAGAAATCAGTCACGTCAGGCACTTTTAATCTGCACCGGATTCTAGGATCCCAGTCCTGCTGTGAAAGACTGACTGAGCATGAGTCAATAGTCTGTGAGTGCGGGAAGTCTAAACACTATCATTGGTCTGAGCTACTGAACGAATCCGCCTCTTCACTGAACTAGTCAGTCATCTGACATACGAATCACACATCTCTTTCTGTACGAGGAGCTGCTGACCGAATGAATTAGTGAAAGCATGCTAATCGCTCAATACAGCACGTGAGTCACTCTGGTTCGCAACAACAACAGAATATTATATACTGTAGCGTAATATACATTACAATTATACAAACACGCTATTAAAATTACGTACACTACATAAGACCCAAATCTTTGCCACCTACTGGCGTATGTACTGTATCTTCATTCACATGTCAGAAACTTAGGCATTACTTTTGACTCGGCTTTGACTTTTGATAAACAGATTAATGCTGTGGTTACACATTGTTTTTATCAGCTAAAGAATATTGCAAAGATGAAGTCATTCTTAACATTAAGAGACATGGAGTCTGTAATACCTGCTCTTATCTCATCCAGATTAGACTATTGTAATGTATTGTACTTGGGTGTTTCACACTCTCTATTGTCTCGTCTTCAACTTCAGAATTCAAAATGCTGCCACTCGACTGTTAACTGGAACCAGGAAAAGGGAACACATTTCACCAGTGTTGATGTCTCTCCACTGGCTCCCAGTTAAATATCGTATCCATTTTGAAAGGAATATCCATGAAATTGAAAGGAGATCGTACATTTTCAGTGGCTGCTCCACAGCTATGGAACAATTTGCCACCTTATATAAGAACTGCACCAACATACGCTGTTTTTAAGTCTCTTCTTAAAACGTATTTCTTTACGGTTGCATATGGTCATAAGTAAGCACAGTGGCATCACTGTAGTATACTATCTGTCGCTGTGCCCTATGTTTACTTTTTGTATTTTGTTATATGCTTAAATTTTGTACAGCACTTTGGCCAACAGCTGTTGTTTTTAAATGTGCTCTATAAATGAATATGACTGACTGACTGACTGACTACTGTGTGCAGTACTCGAGTTGTAAAAAAAAAAAACAGGGGGGATGGTGGATTGGATTTAACTTTTAGGGACAGATCATTTGTGCTGATGACAGCGCATATGGTGGGAGACCAAACTCTAAAACAACATGCATGCTATTGATATATTACGTATCAATTATATTAAAGTATTTTTCCACTGGGTGCAAGTGCAACTTCATACTCATGATACCTATAAATCTATTGGGAATTCATCTATTAAATGTTGAAACAAAACCTCACAAAACATTGTAAATGAACATGAATCCTCTCAAGTCAAGTCCATTTTAATTGAAGTGCAAGAACAAACGGATTAAACAAATGTACCATTTACAAAATCTGGTTATGGTTATCCTCTATATAAAGAAAACCATGGCATTATGGTTTTGTTAGAATGAGCAGACAGTCAAGTAGCCTACTGTCAAGTTAGGTTTTTTTTATAAAATAAGAGGGCAGTCACCTAGCCCATATTCAATTAGAGAAATGTTTACTATTCCAGTAACAGGGTTTCCCCCAGAAAATGTGTTCGTTTTGTTGGTCTTTAATTTCATGCAAGGAAAAGTAATGGCTAGTAATGGCTTTCCTTGCACTTGCCATTTATATGTTGTAGAATGTTTGGCGAACGATGATAGATAGCGCGATGACATTCCACCAGATGCCGCTGATCGGACAGGACAGAGTAACACGGCGGATAACGCTCATAAAAAAGGTTTGTTTTTTCTACTTAGGTTAGTTAAGGAGGCAGGTGTGTGTTGCTTAGGCGGCCGCTGTAAAGTGCTGTGGGAAACCCTGCAGTAAGATATTCCAGGTGAAACAGAAACAAAATCTAACATTAACTTTGTGAATGTAAAGTCTAACCTGACGTTAACTAGCTAGCTGGCGTTAGCTAACAAGAAAAAAGCTCCAAACTAACTCACATCGTTAACTGTGTTGTCATCGCCTCTGTCCAGAGATTCCGCCTTTGGTGACATATCAAAAGTATTCCTGACTCTTGACTTACCGTCAGTGCTACTTCTTGCCCTCTTAAAGCCGAAGTAACTCAGGTCAAGCTGTCCATGTCGCTTGGCCATGATGCTGAAATCACCTGCACCTGTGCTGCTATGTCGCTGACTGATGTGACGTCAATTTAAAACAAATCGTCGTGTCATTATGTGCACGTTCCCCTCGTCCACAGTATTTTACCCTATTCAATATTCGCAAAAACTAAATGTTGAAATAGTGGTAAATTACCACTGGTAATATTTACACATTCATTGATAAAATAACAGGATGGGAAGGGTGTCAGCATTTGACTGGAGTTGTTCTGGTTTTTGGACATTAGGGGTCACTATTGCTATCTTTGTTTTAATCATTGTTTTCACCTGTGCCTCATTTGCCCTGTGTGTATTTAAACTCCTAGTTTCCTTTATTTCTTTGCTCTGTGTTTGTATGTGTGTGTACCCATTTCCAGTTTACCTATCTGTTGGATTTTAGCCATTGTCCTTGAGCTGGATTAACCTTTTGGATTTCCTTTTTGGTAAACTTTTTGCCTTGTGGAATTACTATTTTTGCCTTGTGGAATTACTACCTTTTGCCTCGTGGAATTACTATTTTTTTTCTTTGGGATTTTTCCTTTTTGTTAAACTGAACTACAAGACTTATGGTGTCTGCCTTACCTTCTGGGTTCAACCTCCCTCTATTGGTTAAGTGACCGTCTCTCACACCAGAAACCTGAGTTTGAGCCTGGGTCCTGACAAAGCGGGGATGGCTGTTTTAGAAGGGGGATGATTTTGATCATCTTTAATTCAAAGTAGGATGCCATCCCCCCTCAACTCGAGTACTGACTGTATGTAATATGACTATATGGTCACTGAACGAATCAGCGAACGAGTCATTTTGGTGAATGAACTGAAAAAGAACGAATCACTCAAATGAATCAAAATTCCAATCACTTGTGTACAGGAACATTCACTAGAACCACTCTAGTTAAAGCCTCTTAAATTGGGTGTTGTATGTAACATGTCATTGCGTAACATGTATACGTGTCCGTCTCGCTAATGCCTTCGCATTGTGTGCATTCCGGCCCAAGCGTCCATTCCGGTCCCATATATTAGCGGCCCACCGGGAAAAGTTCAGATACTCCAGATGGCCGGACCGCCCCTGCATGTGTGTGCAGCTCTTTGCAGGAACATTAACGGTTATTTTGTTTTACCTCACTGCCTGACATATTACTTTAGCGGTTTATTTATATTTTCTTGTACTTTACAGATGTGAGAGCAAACTTATATTTTAGTGATTTTCGATTGATGTGGCCCGTTTAAATGAACGGACCATAATGTTTGTGAGAGTAACTGATTAAGCTTTTGATTTTGTATCTAAAAAAAAATAATCCTGCTAAATTTATGTGGTAAGACAAGAGGTAGAGGTACGTTTAGAAGGTAATCACTATGTCCCAACAATGTCTAATGTAATGTCTTCACAAAAATATGGGGATCACAAAGTTATGTCGCTGGAACGAATATGATCCGTGCCAAATATGTCCTCACAATTTAACTGTGTAGACCTTTCACAAGGAAAACCTGTTTACTTTTGGTTTTAAAAGCCACCACTTAAGGTTCAAACACAATTTGATTGAATCACTGTAATCAATATTACACTGCAGAAGTCACATGTCTGTGCATCATTAGTTGTGAGCGGGAATAACTGACCTTGGAATGTTGTGACTAGCCAATCAGAATCAAGTATTCCAGAGCGTCATGTTATAAATGTTCTCCCATATTATGATGAACTGATGTGATTTCTGCATGTGTGCTCTTACCGTTGTTCTGTGTTGAAGATGGCAAACATGTGCTTGCTTGACATGAAGCTTTTCTCTACGTCTCGTACCTTGAGGTTGTCCAATGGCAGCATGTACTTCTTCTCTTTCTCCTGTGTGATCCAAAAGACACACAAGTATTACAAAACAAAATCCAGTGGTCATTTTGACTTTTTATTTAGTTTTAGTCATAGTCTTTTGACGAAAATGCAAATTAGTTTTAGTCATATTTTAGTCATCCCCATCATTTTAGTTTTAGTCTAATTTTTGTTGTCGAAATATTAAAATTAATTAAGTTGACTAAATCTACATTATATTTAGTCTACTAAAATTGAACTGCTTTAACTAATTTACTGTTCCATACAAAGATTTAACTGTTCAGTAACTACTGGATTTGCATTGTTGCAACACAGAGAATATTAGATTATGAACGACATGTACCAGTTCAATCAGTCTCATTTTGACTCCTTCAGTGAAGGGCGTATTCATTCAGTACATTCAACCAATGAAACCCTCTGACAGAGCTCAAACGCTATGGGCTCACGTCAATGACGACATTAGGGTCCCTATAAGACTCGCCACATACTGAACCCTGTTTGCAACGTGTACAAAGCGGACATGGGCATTCAACGCGTGCCTTCAAATGACTGCTTCAGGCTGGTCACAACCTTCCAGCTCGAGGGTAAGGAGCCCTTCACATGCATAACTTACTAACTTTTTGGTTGAGAAGTAATGCCTAGTTACCTACCTCAGCCTAGAAGCTGGGGAGTGCTTAATCTGATGTAGGAGCACTACGGAACCACATCCCGTAGTAGGAAGGTATCCTGTGGTAATAAAACCTATGGGCACACCAGTGGGTAGCAACACATATGGAAGACACTAAGAGGAACCCTATCATCGAGGGTGGCACCCGCCAAGGGGAAAACACAGAGTTTACCATTTGGGAAACTTGAACAGTGGAAAAAATGTGTACGGGGCTGCTAAATTCTTGGCCCAATTTTGTTTTCATTACACATGTTTCCCCTGGGTTTTATTTTCCGTAAGCATGGTGTTTCTTTTCACTGCTACGCAAACGACACACGTGTTTATTTACCTTTGAGGAAGCATAAGGGTTCTCTTGATTCATTATTGTGTCTAGAAGTTAAGTCTAGTAAGTTTAGTTTAGGCTGAGGTGCACAACTGACGATGTGTCACATTGATAGGCAGAGGTGGGTAATAACGCGCTACATTTACTTCGTTATATTTGCTTGAGTAACATTTTGGAAAATATGTACTTTTTAAGTAAAATTAAAAGTGTGTACTTTTACTCTTACTTGAGTAAATTTATAATAAATAATCTGTACGTTTACTTCGTTACATAACTTACATTGCGTGACGTTCCTTCGTTCCTTCATTTTAAAATATGCTTTTTAAAACGCGTTGTTTATTTCAAGGTTGTCGTCTCTTTTTATGGGCATTCCCGAGTGATTGATTCTTTTGAGTCGATTCTTTTGAAAGCATTAATTGAACAATGGGCAAAACCATTTGAATAGGCTAATGAATCAGTTCAAATGATTTGTTCAGTTCGCAGCACGATCTGAATCATCTGAAGCAGGATTACTCACTCCTCGTAGTGCGAAACTTAAGAACACGCAGAACACAAAGAGCGTTGGATGAAGTGGATATTAATCTATATCTATACAATCAAAACAGCAAATGTTTCACATTGTTTGCCAACAATGATAAATGCCCGCCATATGCGCGCACCTGCGCTGTCATGGCTCTGCTTCATTTAGTCATGTTTTTCTTGGTCCTGTAGCAGAGCCATGGCAAAGCCTTTGGTTATGTGTGGAGAGAAACATATTATTGTCCTTTTGACAATAATATACATTCTCTCCAGTGTCTCGTCATTGGCCCCGCCCCTCTCGTTTCTTGTATTGCTTTCCTCTCGTGTCTTATGTTCCACACCTGCCCTCGCTCGTTATCCCTCGTTTGTCTTTCCTATATATACCCTCATGTTTCTTTGTCCTGTGCTTGTGGATTGTACTGTGTTCGTTCCATGTGTGTCTTGTACGTGCTGTGCTTACCCAGTCTCGTGTCTTGTTCCTGATCCTGTTCCCCGTCTAGTGTTTGTATTTGTTATTATATTATTCTTTTTTTTTTTACCTTGTTTTGTCTTGCCCCCTCGTGGGAAGTTTTTGTTTGTTGTATTAGCCTCAGTTTAGTTTTCTCCCCATTGTGGGTGTTTTGGTTTCTGTTTTTGTTCAAAATAAAATCTTGTTTGTTAACCCCCGTCATTGCCTGCCTGCAATTGGGTTCTCTTTCACGCCAGCTCGTGACACGCGCGACCTGTTCGTCAGACACCGCAACATGCGTTACCTGTCAGACAGAGACGTGGGCTTGCAGAAATATACATTTGAAGAACAGAAGGAAGAAAACTTGTTGATGGGCGTGTGGTTCACTGTTTACTGTTTGTTTACAAGTAAGAGCGTTTCACAACACACACGTGACACAACACGAGAAAACATGAGCTTTGTTCAAAAATGTGTATTTCATTTAAGAGAGCACTGCAGATGTTCTAGATCATCTTAGTAAATGCTCTGAGTTTAGTTAATGCTTTAGTTTGACATGGTCTATTATTCTAAATAAGTTGTGTAAACTACATTGACATCAGGACTAGATGAAATTTACAGAAATGCTTGTCTCTTCTGTGTTTGTCTATTCTTTAGTCTCTCTAGTATATTGCAAAGATATCTGCTTAAGATAATTAAAAATATTGATTAAAATGTAATATTAAAATATTGGCGTTAATATTAATTTTATGTAGTAGGCCTATAGAATCAGATACAAAGTAACTAAGTAACTAACTACTTGATTAGTTTTTTCATTGCATTCTTTTTTACTTTTACTCAAGTTATTTTTAAAATAGTGACTTTTACTTTTACTTGAGTAACAATTTCTCTAGTTACTTGTACTTTTACTTGAGTAAAGATTTTGGCTACTCTACCCACCTCTGTCGATGGGAACCATACAAAGGGCATTATCAGCAGCACCTCACCAAAAGGCATCTTTCACTCAGGATAATGTGATGAAATTGGGATTTCTATAATCATTTATCCCCCAAACACACAGGATGCCTACCCGACGAACCAGTGAAACATCAGACCTCCTTGTCATGGCTCTGCTTCATTTAGTCATGTTTTTCTTGGTCCTGTAGCAGAGCCATGACAAAGTCTTTGGTTATGTGTGGAGAGAAACATATTATTGTCCTTTTGACAATAATATGCGTTCTCTCCTGTGTCTCGTCATTGGCCCCGCCCCTCTCGTTTCCTGTATTGTCTCCCTGCCGTGTCTTATGTTTCACACCTGCCCTTGTTCGTTGTCCTTCGTTTGTCTTATCTATAAATGCCCTCATGTTTCTTTGTGCTGTGCTCGTGTATTTCGTTCGATTTGTGCGTGCTATGCCTTGTGCTGTATTCAGTTCGTCTTGTCGCTCGTCCTATGTTTCCAGTATTGCCTGTTCTTGTCGTGTTGGTTCTTCGTCTCAGTAAGTGTTTAGTTAAGTTTAGTTCGTCAAGTGTTTTATTCAGTTTAATGTCAGTTAGTCCTCGTTCTGTTCTTGTTTATGGTTTGCTTGTTCCTGTATTTTGCCCCATCGTGGGTCTTTGTTTTGCATTCACGCCTGCCTGCAATTGGGTTCTTCGTCACGCCAGTTCGTGACAGAATACACGAGCCCGAAATGAACCCAGCAGGCAGCACCTCGGCCTCTACCAGGCGGGAGTTGGCCGATTGGTGGCAGACAACGTCAACCCTGATCCAGAAGGGTGACGGCCCGATTCCACCCCAGGGCAATCAACCTCTGGCGGAGTATGCCCGGTCCAATACAATGCAACCGGCGCCCAGTCCGGTGCAGCCGGCGTCCCAGCCGGTGGTCCAGCCGGAGTCCAGTCCGGTGGTCCAGCCGGCGTCCAGTCCAGTGATCCAGCCGGCGTCCAGTCCGGTGATCCAGCCGGTGATCCAGCCGGTACAGCAGCCGGCCTTCCAGCCGGCGTCAAGCCCTGTCCAGCCGGCCTTCCAGCCGGTCCCCAGTCCGGCAGCCAAGCCAGCCCCTGGGAAACTCCCAGGGTCAAAGACTGTCCCCCCCAGGACTTCCCCTAAGTCCCCCAGGGCCCCTTCAACTGTGCTGAAATAGTGGGATTATAACACCTACTCCTATTAACCGAATCTGCATCTTTATTCTTGGATGTCACAGAATTATCTGAATCTAAATGACAGCAAAATTGAAGTAATCTGGTTTGGCGCCACTGATACCCAAAGTTCCTTTGACTTTGACTGTGAACTAACTCTGTTTTGTAAATCAGTGGTGAAGAACCTTGGTGTCAATTTTGATGGCCCATAGATCAACTCTGTGGTTAATCCTGCTTCTTCCATTTAAAATCAATAGCTAAGGTAAAACCGTTCTTTTTCTCCAATGACCTTGAAAAGATTACCCATTCTTTTATTTTTGCAAGATTAGACTGTAGTAAATCTCTGTATACGGGTGTAAGTCAAGCATAGTTAAACTGTCTCCAACTTGTTCAAAATACTGCTGCTAGACTTTTAACTGGTACCAGAAAAATGGAGCCTATAACACAGATTTTAATCTCACTTCACTGGCTGCTGGTGCAATACAGAATTCATCTGAAATTGTTGATTCTGGTTTTCAAAGCTCTTCACAATCTAGCTCCGCCTCATTTAATAGATCTTCTACATGAACATGTACATGTCCGTCTCTCACTCTCCCCGCCAAACTGGAAGAAGAGGAGGCACAGGTTTGCTTATCAACAATAATTGGAAATATTCCAGACAATCTTCCCTATGCAACAACTATTAATTTGAATACCACGTTGTTAATATCACTTCTCCCACGCAGCTCAGCGTTGTTACAGTTTACCGCCACCCAGGTCCTCTTCACAACTTCATTGAAGAGTTAGATGTGCTGCTCTCATCATTCCCGGAGGATGGCGTCCCTCTTGTAGTCTTTGGGGATTTCAACATCCACCTGGAGAAACCCTATTCTTCTGACTTCCACACCCTCACCGCCTCGTCCTGTCTAGATAACCTTTGTCCTCTGTCCTCCAGACCAGCTCGTGCCACCCCCTCCTGTCCTTGGCTGTCTGACATCCTCCGTGAAAAACGGAGTACACTAAGGGCTTCAGAAAGACCAAGAATCCTGCTGACCTAATGGACTACCAGTCACTATTCTCCTCTTTCTCTGCTAGTGTTACCACAGCTAAAACGTCTTTCTATACCACCAAGGTGAGCAATGCAACTAACACTCGACAGATTTTCAAGACATTTAACTCTCTTCTTTGCCCCCCTCCTCCCCCGCCCACTTCATCTTTGACTGCGGAGGACTTTGCTGTATTTTTCAATGAGAAAACATTAACATCAGCAAACAATTCTCAACACCTCAGACCTTGGTACACACTACCCTCCTTCAAACACTGAACTCTCCTCTTTCGCCCCACTGACTGACACTGAAGTCACCAGACTTCTCTCCAGTCATCCCACCACCTGTCCCCTTGACCCAATCCCCTCCCATCTCCTTCAGGCCATATCCAACACACTCACACCTGCACTCACACACCTCATCAACACCTCCCCTGCTCACCGGCACTTTTCCATCCACATTCAAACAGGCCCAGGTCACGCCTCTACTTAAGAAACCCACATTGCCCAAGAAACCCAAGAAACCCCTCTACTTCCGACAGTAACAGACCTGTCTCTCTCCTCCCATTTATTGCAAAAACACTTGAAAGGGCAGTTTTTCAACCAGGTGTCTTCCTATCTATCCCAGAATAAACTACTGGATGAAAAGCAGTCTGGCTTCAAAACAAACCACTCCACTAAGACTGCACTGCTATCAGTCACAGAAGCACTGCGGCTAGCCAAGGCGGAATCTAAATCCTTGGTCCTGATTCTGCTAGACCTATCTGCAGCGTTTGACACTGTCAATCACCAGATACTGCTAGCAACCCTGTCATCTCTAGGAATATCAGGCTCTCCTCTCCGCTGGTTCAAATCCTACCTCTCCGGCAGTTCCTTCAGGGTGTCATGGAGGGGCTCGCTGTCCACTGCTCACCACATGATCACTGGGATCCCTCAAGGATCGGTGCTTCTAGGCCCCATCAAGAACCCTGCGTTCAACTAGGGCTGTCACGATTATTAAATAATCGTCTCATCGCGATTGTTTGACCTCATCGCGATGGTTTCAGATCATCGCAATTATTGCACATCTCTATAGAAGACACTAGGGGGAGCTGTAGTGCATCTGCATATTGCATATTTTAGTGTATATATTGTTACTAAAGCATGTTAATACTTGTCAAATGTACCACCACAACACAATCACTTAAAAAAAAAAAACATATACAACTGCAGTACAATTTAATATTTAAGCAAATCTCAGTGTGAAAACCAGTCTACCAACATTTCATTAACACACAAGTAAAATTTTATTGTAGTCTTGCAAGTTAGAAAAAAACAGACTAGAAGCTTTTCTATGACTGATAAATACTATAAATACTTAATGGTGGCTTCAATTCACACCTGATCAATTTACTTAATTTACAAGTATTTGGTGGTTGTATCATTGACAGGTAAAAGCCTAAACCTTAAATATATGATGACCCAATTTTTTCCTATGTATTTCCAAGAAAAAAACATAGTCTTGTATTCAGAACAATATGGTCGCTTCAATCGCTGAATCAAAAATCTATGAGAATTAAATGTCAAAGCTCAAAAACAGACAGTTAATCGTCAAAGCCCTAAAACAGACAATTAATCGTCATAATCGCAATGATTTATCAGACAATTAATCGTCAATCACATTTCATAATCGTGACAGCCCTACGTTCAACAAACCATCGGCGTCTTGTATTGCCTTCTCATAAGTAAATCGCTGTCCTGCTCATTCTCCTACACAACTCCTTCCTGGTGGAACATTCTTCCTAACACAGTCCGGTCAATCACATCTCTCACAACATTCAAAAAACACCTTAAAACCCATCTCTTCTGTTAATACTTTACAGAAAAAGAGAAAAAAACACTAACCCTCTCTCTTTCTCTCAACAGGTGGTGGTCTAGCTTTTGTTGAAACTAGTAACTTTGTACTAGTACCTATTGTATTATTGCTCCTTTATGACATATTGCTTATTGCTCCCTGAACTCTCTGTAAGTCGCTTTGGATAAAAGTGTCTGCTAAATGACTAAATGTAAAATGTAAATGTAATGTACATAAACTTCTTAGATCTCTCAGATCACTCAATCAGATGATCTTGGACATTTCGAGGACTAGATTAAAGTCAAGTTGCGATCGGGCCTTTGCAGTTAACGCCCCTAAGCTTTTTAACAACTTGCCATCTCAGGCCCCATCCTTACGCTTTTTTAAGGAACACGTGAAACTGCAGTCGGATGCTTATTTTAATGGTTGTGTGTGAGAATGTGAGCACATTGGTCAACTTTACGTTGTGTTTAATTGTGCTATATAAATTAATAAAACTAATAAAACTAAAAGCATGTCAAATTCGTCAGGCAAATGACACCACACCGCATCTGTATTATAAACTGTGAAAAAACTCTCACTCATCTTTAAAATCAAAGAAAAGCGCGTCATGGAGCAATGTAGTTTTGATGCGCTCATAATACAGCATCAAATTTGACAAGTAAACGAGAAAGAGCAGTAGCAGTAAAATGCATGAAAGTGAGCGCATTACTAGAATTCACTGTTTGCTGTGACAGATATTAATGAGCCTGAGGACGAACAATTGCACATTCAAAACTAAACTAATGATGGAGGAGTTCAGGAAACGTAATTTATCTGTCTATTACTTAGGACTGCGCTGGATCATATCAAATGCTTTTTATATGATGAGCAGAACCAAAACTCCTGTATAAAACTGCAGTTAAATACATAGACAGGCAGCATTCTAAGACTTCTTTAACACATTTACACACATTTGTGTAAAAATGCCAACACATTTAAAACATTAAAAATTTCCATCGAAATCCAAAGACTTTCCCCAAATGTTAGATTCCGTATGGCCCTGCATATGAGTTCCCTATCAAAAGCTATTCTCGATGCTGCGTTTCAAAACACTATGGGAACATTCTTTGTTCGACCGGTTGTGAAGCACGTCTGCCAAATAACCTCGGTGGGTGATGTAATTAATTACACACACCTGAGGTCTATAAATACGCGTGAAACGGACATATCGTCAGGTTCTTTTGTCTTTAAGGACTGCTTTGTGTGTGTGTGTGTGTGTGTGTGTGTGTGTGTGTGTGTGTGTGCGTGTGTGCGTCTATCTGTTGTGGGAAGAAGTCTTCTCTTAGATAGTTGTCTCTTATATATAAAAAATATATTTATCTACTGACTTAATGGCGGAGTCAGAGAAGAGATGGATGCCTCCTTGCGAGAAGCTCCTCTTTGATTATGACTCGCACGAGTTTTGTTTTGAGTGCTTGGGGGCTGTACATGCTGCTCTCGGGCTCGAGGGAGAGTGCGTACATTGCGAGGCTTTTGACATAAAAGTTCTTCACATTTTTTAAACGAGACCGAGCCGCTGCTCCCTCGTTAGCCTCCTGGGGATCGCGTGGCAATGTGGCTGAAGCGCGTGAGATGGGTTCATCCTCTCTCACAAGCTTGCCTCATTGCGAGGTCCTAGTGCCCGCCCCTGAAGCCTGCATCGGCACTTCTTCGGATCGGGCGGAGGACCTGGCCTCTCTTGCACCCCCTCAACCGCCCCTCTCGCAACACTAAAGCATACGAGGATGTACTGGGGGTGGTGACTCATGCAGTCGGAAGATTAAGTCTTGTCTGGCCGCAGGAGCAAGAGGTCCCCAAGCTCTCAAGACTCGATGACTCAATGTTTCTGTCCGGTGGCCCGGGGGAGGGGCATCAGCGATGTTCTCTAACCTTCTTTGGTGACCTCCATGACGAGTTAACTCGTTCATGGAGTAAACCCTACTCGTCCCGTGTCTTTGTGCCCTCGATGTCAATTTATTCGACTATCATGGATGCAAGGACACAGGGCTATATGATGATTCCCCCCGTGGAGGAAATGTTGGCAGGCTATCTCTCCCCTGGGACATCATCATCCTGAAGAAGCCTGTACTCCCCACCAAGCCTTGCAGAGTAATATCTTCATTGGTGGGGAAAGCTTTCCAGGCAACAGGTCAGGCTGGTGCTTCTCTGCACACCATGGCGCTTGTGCAAGCATATCAGGCTGACGTGCTCAATGACCTGAGCACAGGCGGGTCCATTGACGAAGAGGCGTTCTCTGAGCTTCGCCGGGCCACAGATGTATCCCTCCGTGCCACCAAGCAGACGGCCCGTGCTATCGGCCGATCAATGGCTGCTTTGGTCTCCATGGAAAGACATTTGGTGCTCAACCTCATGGGCATCAAGGAGAGGGACTGGGCGTTCCTCCTTGATGCCCCTGTCTCGCCTTTTGATCTATTTGGTGACGCTATCATTACCATTTTCAGTAGATTCCGGGAGACGAAGTGCCATGATGAGGCGTTTGTGAGGTTTCTTCACCGCCATGCTCAGGCGTCGGGATTGTCGGCCACCCAATGCCGACCATCCCCTACCCAGATCCGTTCTGGTCCAGTCTACCTCAGGCATGAGGTTCAGAAGGAGAGCATGGTGAATCGTGCTCCCCCTCGTAGAGATAGGCGAGCATGTCGCCGTGCTTCTTAGGCCGCATCTGGGAGGCCAGATCTGAGGAACATCATCTCCTCGAATAAGAGGTCCTGATCTTTGTGCGCCCAGGACCATGGCGGTGTGCCCTCCCAGGAAAAGGCGCTTAAAATTTCAAGAGCGATTAGAGGCTCCTTCCTGGCACCCTCAGGGGACCCCTGAGCTATCTCCGCCGCCAATGGCATTTCGGGGGCCAGCGGCAGTCCCCAACAAATTGTTACGTGTCCGGTTATCTCCTGCCACGATTCAGGACACCGGACATCTAACGTCTCCTTGACAAGACGAAGTGTCAAAACTAATACCCCTTTCAGAGAAATTGGGAGCGTGGAGATTACTGCCAGATATCTCCCCTTGGGTAGTAAGGACTGTAGGCACTGGCGACAGGATTCAGTTCGCATTTCGTCCTCCGCATTTCAACGGCGTGGTCTCCACTTCCATGAAACCGGAACGAGTGCATTTGTTGACACAGGAATTGCAAGCTTTGCTGGACAAAGGGGCCATAGAACATGTTCCCTTGTCAGACAGAGGAGGCAGGCTATTACAGTTTGTATTTTTTGGTTCACAAAAAAGATGGGGGGTTGCGTCCAATTTTAGATCTTTGCGGGTTGAACCGCTACCTGAGAACATACATGTTCAAATGTTGGCGATCAAGACGACTGTCTCAGAATCGAACAGTGGATTGGTTCATCACAATCGATCTCAAGGATGCATATTTTCACATAGAGATCTTGCCACAACACAGGAAATTCCTGAGGTTCGCTTTCGGGCCCAAGCTTACCAGTATCGGGTTCTTGAATTCGGCCTAGTCTCGTCACGCCACACATGCACAAAATGCATGGATGCAGCTCTGGCTCCTCTGCGACTCCACGGCATCCACATTTTAAATTACATAGATGACTGGCTGATTTTGGCCCAGTCTCAGGAGCTAACGCTTCGACATCGGGATGTCGTCCTAGCTCATCTTGAAACGCCTCAACGCCAAGAAAAGCGTTCTCTCTCCTGCACAGAAAACAACATATGTGGCAGTTGTATGGGACTCAATCACAAGGCAGGCACAGTTGTCCCCCTGCACGGGTCGAATCCATTCAAAACACCCTGAGGAACATCAGGCTAGGCCAGAAAGTTACAAATCATCACTTTCAAATAGTTCTAGGTCTCATGGCGGCTGTGTCCATGGTAATACCATTGGGCCTACTGCATATGAGACCATTTAAGGGGTGGTTCAGAGCCAGGGGATTTCATCCAAGGGCCAATCCCCAGAGGCAAATACGGGTTACGTGCCAGGGGCTTCGTACCCTTTCTATGTGGCTCAGACCTCGGTTTCTGACTTTAGGTCCCACTCTCGGTCCGTGTTGTCATCGCAAGATGCTAACGACAGACACTTCCCTCACGGGTTGGGGTGCGGTCTTAGATGGCCGTCTAGTCCAAAGGATCTGGAGAGGTCATCTTCTCGAATGGCACATCAATTGCCTCGAAATGATGGCCGTATTTCAGGCCCTGAAATACTTCCTGAAATACTTCCTCCTCCACTACCATGTTCTAGTGCAGGTGGACAACACAATGGTAGTCTCTTACATTAATCACCTGGGTGGTCTGCGGTCACGCCTTCTGAACAAGCTTGTGCAGCAGGTTCTGCTCTGTGTGGAGGGCAAGTTCCTGTCCCTCATTTGCATTCCAGGGCATATGAATGTGGGAGCAGACTTGCTGTCCAGACAAGCTGTGAAAAATGGGGAATGGAAACTCCACCCCGAAGTAGTCAACCAAATCTGGAAAAGATTTTACGAAGCTGAGGTGGACCTCTTTGCTTCACAGAAGACAGCACAATGTCCCCTATACTTCTTTATGACTCCTCCTGCTCCCCTAGGTCTGAACGCATTGGTCCATAAGTGGCCCAGACTGCGTCTTTATGCATTTCCGCCGATCACACTGCTCCCGGGAGTCCTGGCCAAGGTCCGTCAACAGGGGTCTCACCTATTATTTATAGCTCCCCATTGGCCGACAAGAGTGTGGTTCTCAGACCAAGCATCTCTCCCCGATGGCTCGCCATGGGCGATTCCAGTCAGGAGAGATCTTTTGTCTCAGGCACAGGTGACAGTGTTTCATCCCCGTCCCGAGGTCTGGAACCTCCATGCCTGGTCCCTGAAGGGGACCAACTAAGAGATGCTGGACTTTCAGCTGATATAGTAGAGACCATTTTAAGCGATAGGGCTCCCTCCACTTGGAAAAGTTATGCCCTCAGATGGCGTGTTTTCGAAAGGTGGTGTGTGACACCATGCAGACCTAGTTCACTGCCAGATTGCCACCGGAGCAAGAAAGGCTTCACTTCCTGTTTCCAGAGCTCCTCAGAAGCTTGACCACGCGCCTCATAGGCCAGGGCAATAGCATCCCTCAACCAATGCCACTGGCGTAAGTCGGAGCAGCTTTTCATATGCTATGGGGGCCGCAACCAACGTGCCCGTATGTCCTTTCAGACAAAGGTTGAAAGCGAGGATATGTCCGTTTCACGTGTATTTATAGACCTCAGGTGCATAGGGTCTATAATTACGTCACCCACTGATGTTATTTAAGCCAATTTCGCCGTGTTTGGCACACGTGCTTCACAACCGGTCGAACAAAGAATGTTCCAATAGCATTTTGAAACGCAGCATCTCGTTCCCGCTTTTTCAGGGAACAGTGTTACAGCCAAGTAACCCGAGACGTTATCTATGGCCCCAGTTACAGTAGGCTACTACAAGAAAAAGTTTTTTACACACTGTTAAAAACTGCTTCACAGTTTTAATGTTTGCTCTCAGATAAATATTATTTTGCTCAGTGCTATAATAAATTAGAGGGAACATTGCTTAGGTGTGTGGGCAGTGTGAGCATTTTTATCGGTTGAGTGTATTGAACGCCCTTTACTGAACGAGTCAATTGAGTCAAAATGAGATTGAATGAACTAGTACATGTCGTTCATGGTCTTGGCCTAATATCCTCTGTGTTGCAATAGTGCATGTCTAATTAGGTCATATTAATGGCTTGGTTTCATTTAATTCTAACTGTTTTGGAAGTTAACATTTGTTAGTCTGTTTTTGTTAATAAATTGTCATTTAAAATCTAATTAATGAACGCTTTATCTTTTGGCTTCAGTCATTGTTGGGATACTCTCAAAGCTGGCAAAATTAACAAATTATATATCGAAATAAATATCGTTATTGATCAATATGGAAAAAAAACGATTGAGTTTACATTTTTGCCATATCACCCAGCCCTAATAGTCCACAATGTATTAGAAAAGTCAAACGGCGTGTGAAGAATGAGTTACTCCACACAGCGCTGTAGATCTGTTCTGTAATGCAGGACCCACTGGAATCAAACACAATCTCACCTCATCATCTTTGAACCAGGACAGACTCTCAGCAGTCAGCACAAACCAGTACTCCTTCGCTCCTCCTTTCATGATGCTGATATTGTTGATGGTCAACCAGCCCTTACGAATCACCTGAACAACACAAACACCACAAAACTCAGTCTCATTAAACCTGAACACAGGACAGCAAGGATGTGAAGGTGTGGATGAATTCTGTAAGCACTAACAGTGATCTGAAGTTCTTCTGCTGTTCACAAACACATACAGTCATTTGCTGTGACATCAAAAAACCTCAAGAGTAATGTGAACCATGACACAATATCCATATCACAGAAACGGGACCGGTTTTACATTGAGTGAAGTGATGTGTGAGGTTAACCCATGCATGGTAATGTCATAAGAGTATCAGACTTTAAGTGCTTTTTTTAGCTTAGCTGTCTAAAATCTCTTAAATTCTTGGCACATTATACATGCAGTGTAGGAATATTAATTATTTTCAGCTGCTATATTAAAGAGCGAACTTTCAATCTGTTCACACCTGATGTTAACATTTATCTCTGCTGATCTGATAATTTATTAGTGTAAGGTATTTAAATGGCAGTACATCATTTTATAAGTCCGATTATAAGTTTCATGCAGCTTTTAACTTTTGAGTATGTGTGTTCCCTGAGGATCACCCCATGATCTTTGTCTTGCTAACACGACGCACTACCAACTGAGCAACAGCAACCATGAACCCAAACCCCAATTAAACACATATAGTTAGCAGTACAGTGTTAGGTATGTACTAGGAATGCATGATAAATTATCGGCCATATCGGTCGATTAATGGTCATTTTAAGTATTATCGTATCAGCCCGATAATAAAATCAGGCAGATATATTATAGCCGATAAATTATGAATCTCTCTTTGGGGTTAAACCACTTCAGCTGTACGTCTTCCAATGTTAAAGAATTATTGGTTATCATTATCGGCCAAAATGTACATATCAGTGCATCCCGAGTGAGTACCCTGCAAGTGCACGTACAGTACAACACAATTTATTCAAACCAGCTGTCAACAAATAAAATGAATGATGTGCAGATATCATTTCAATGACCGAGTGTTGTCAACCTGCCCATTTCAAAGGAAAAACAAACATATTCTCTCCTCACGACACCCTACATGAATATGATTAATGGTTTTAGTTTGGTTATGTGATAATCCAGTGGTTTAGATTGCTTTCGTGATGACTGTTTGTGCTTTATAAATCCTTTATGTACATTTTTTGAAATACAAATGTTTGATTGTGTTCAGCTGACGAAATAATGTGATCTGTTTCTGGGATTGAAGAAAAGGCAAGGGAATTCTCATTTTTAAGTTTGCCTTAAAGGGGTCATTTCATGAAAACCAGACTTTTTCCATGTTTAAGTGCTAAAATCAGGTCTCTGGTGCATCTCTGCAAGCCTGTAAGAAAACGAGCCGTTCAGATTTGGCTCTCTTTCTGACGTAGGTAGCCGTTCTTATTATATTATCACCGCCCCTTTTTCTGAACATGTCCAGCCATGGCGCTGCCGCCGTTTTTGTTTTTCGCGTGTGTGAAGTTCTGGCACCATGGCAAAAGTAAGTAAAGCCTGCTAACTGTTCTGTTGTTGGCTGCACAGACCAACACAGAACACTGCTCTGAGCCTCACGAGACAAGAGAGCAATGGATTTATGTAGTTTTTAATGGAAATCCTCCACACTGAATGTGTCTGTGGTCACTGGGACTTGTTTTTTGCGTCCACTGGGTGGCGCGTTTTCACTTCCATGTGTATTTACTTCGTTTATTTGTTGATTAGTTTAACTTGTTTATTTTCATATTTCAACTATTTTATAATGTTTATTTGATGCATACACTACATTATCGCTTACTTTTGTATGATTTATTTCTTTATTAAAGGGTTTGGGGTTTATTTTCGAGCATTCCCATGATGCTTTTTGGTACATGTCACTTCCTGTTTGACCATTTTGGAGAGAAGAAGATGCGATGATTCTTTACAAGTGTATGACGGTTTTATTAAGACATAAGAAGATTGTGTAAACCACTCTTAACTCGCAAGCAGGCAAAGTGGTAAGTTGATTTATTTTCTGTTTTATGTATAAATTTAATGTCATGTTTTCTATTTAAATGAATGTGTTGTCTGTGTGTATTGTCCACTTAGTTCTACGGTGTTGGTATAGCCGTCGACCCGCCCTCCCCACGCCAGGCACTTGCCCCATTCCCTGCCACCGGTGCGGCGGGGAGGCCTGGGCCGGCCTGTTGGCGTTGCGGGGACCCGGACCATTTCCTGAATCGTTGCCCGCTGATGGAGGTAGGAACCATGATCTGGGTCCTGGACGCCCCACAGGCTGCCCCTGGTCCGGCTGGCTGGTACCAGATACCTGTGAGTATTGGGGGGTACATATCAGGCTCTGGTGGATTCGGGTTGCAACCAGAGCTCTATCCACCAAAGCCTGATTCGGCCCACGGCATTGGATAAAAGTCGCGAGGTTAGGGTTCGGTGTGTGCACGGGGATGTGGTGAACTACCCCCTAATGGTGCTGCCGATAAAATTTCGGGGGAAAAAGCATAGTGTAGAGGTGGCGGTTAATCCTCACCTCCGGCATCCGCTAATTCTGGGTACGAATTGGCCAGCTTTTTCTAAATTATTGGGGGTTCTGTGTGCGGATGTCTCTTGGGGTAGAAAGAAGCGAGGGTTCCGTGCAGACAGGCAGTGCTGAACCGGCTCCGGCTGGTGCTGACTCAGGGGAAATGAGCGGAATTGAGAGGCTAATTCTCTCTGACCGCGATGATTTTCCCCTGGAGCAGGCTCACAATGAGACGCTGAAACACGCTTTCGAGCAAGTCGCGTCCAACGATGGGCAGCCTGTCCAGCCTGCGCGGCCCCTCTCCTACCCATATTTTGCTATTAGGAACAATCGTTATATCGAGTGGCCCAAGACGCTCAAACCAAAGAAAATATAACCCAGCTATTAGTTCCAAAGAGCCGTCGGGAAATGCTTTTCCAGGCGGCTCATAGTAATCCTATGGCAGGACATTTGGGGCAAACTAATAATACACTAAATCGTCTCATGATTCTTTTGGCCGGGCATTCACGACAACGAGCGCAGGTGGTGTGCGTCTTGCTGGGAATGTCAGCTGGTAAACCCACCGGCCAGCCCAAAAGTGCCATTGCGCCCTCTACCGTTGATGCAGGTCCCCTTCGAAAGAATTGGCATGGACCTCATCGGGCCATTAGAGCGATCAGCAAGGGGGCATCGCTTTGCATTAGTCTTTTAGTCTTGGTGGACTATGCAACACAATAACCCAAAGCAGTGCCTCTCTGCAGCATCTTGGCGAAGACTGTTGCGGAGGCCCTGTTTCGTATCATCTCCCGGGTGGGGATCCCCCGAGAGGTCCTCACCGATCAAGGCACGGCGTTCATGTCACGCTACGCTGCGCGAACTATACGAATTATTGGGCATTAAATCGATTCGCACCAGCGTCTTTCACCCACAAACGGACGGGCAGGTGGAACGATTTAATCGCACGTTGAAAACCATGATTCGTAAGTTCGTCCATGAGGACACCAAAAATTGGGATAAGTGGTTGGAACCCCTCTTATTCGCGGTACGAGAGGTCCCCCAAGCCTGCACAGGGTTTTCCACCTTCGAGCTTCTTTATGGGCATCAACCCCGAGGGGTGTTAGACATGCTAAAAGAGACTTTTAGGAGGACGGACCGTCTACGAGTAAAAACGAAATTCAGTATGTCCTGGACCTGAGAGCAAAACTCCATACACTAGAGCGGCTATCTATGGAAAATGTGTTACAGGCCCAGGACAGACAAAGCTGTTTGTATAACCGGGGATCCAACCTACGAAAATTCACCCCGGGAGAGAAAGTGCTTGTATTGCTCCCAACTTCTAGTTCTAAATTACTTGCAAAGTGGCAAGGACCCTTCGAGGTCACACGGCAAGTCGGCAAGCTTGATTATGAGGTCGTTCGGACAGATAGGAGGGACGCACTTCAAATTTACCACCTCAATCTCCTCAAAAAATGGAGTGAGGAGGAGTCAGTGATGCTGGCGATGGCGATGGTGACCGGAGAGGAGGATCTCAGGCCAGAGGCAAATATTAAAACACAATCCCTTGCCCTGACCCCGGGGGGAGATCACCTCTCACCCTCCCAGCTCACTGACCTGGCCCGCCTGCAGGCGGAGTTTGCCGACGTGTTTTCCACCCTCCCTGGCCAAACGAATCTCATACAGCACCACATCGAGACCGAACCTGGGGTAGTGGTACGCAGTAGGCCCTATCGGTTGCCTGAACACAAGAAAAAGGTGGTTCAGGCGGAATTAGAGGCCATGCTGGACTTGGGAGTAATAGAACAATCCAGCAGTGACTGGGCGAGCCCGATAGTTTTAGTACCTAAAACAGACGGCTCGATTCGGTTCTGCTTGGATTATCGCAAGGTTAATGCCTTGTCGAAATTCGACGCGCATCCAATGCCGCGAGTCGACGAATTGCTGGATCGGCTGGGCACCGCTCGTTTTTATTCAACGCTGGATTTAACAAAAGGGTACTGGCAGATCCCCCTATCGCCCGTATCCAAAGAAAAAACAGCCTTCACCACGCCGTTTGGATTACACCAATTCGTGACCCTTCCATTCGGATTGTTTGGTGCTCCGGCCACCTTTCAGCGCCTCATAGACCGTATCGTCCGGCCTCATGCGACATATCTCGCTGCTTATCTTGACGATATCATTATCTATAGCAACGACTGGCAGCTGCATATGGAGCATCTGAGAGCGGTCCTGAGGTCGCTGAGGGAGGCAGGGCTCACGGCCAATCCGAAGAAGTGTGCAATTGGGCGGGTGGAGGTCAGGTATCTGGGCTTCCATTTAGGTCACGGACAGGTGTGTCCCCAAATTAATAAGACTGCAGCGATTGCAACCTGCCCGAGACCTAAGACCAAAAAGGAGGTGAGACAGTTCCTGGGGCTAGCGGGGTATTATTGGAGGTTTGTACCTAAATATTCGGAGCTCACCAGCCCGCTGACTGATCTCACTAAAAAGGAAGCGCCAGATCCGGTCCAGTGGACGGAGCGGTGCCAGCAGGCCTTTACCCAAGTGCCCAAGCACCCCAACTGATGGTTCTACACAATTGCTGTATGTGAAAATGCATTGAAGGGAATGATGGTACTACCAGACCGCTAGAGGGCACTATGTGAGTGCGGTGTGTTGCTATAAGTCTGCTGCTTTGCACGCCACACCACAGCAAGACCGGAGCTGATCACACGCACATCTTTGTCTGTCTTTATTTCATCATTCTACAGGTTAGTCGAGTGTTTTAACATTTCAATCTAAATGGATGTTGAAAGAATACGTTAAATTGAGTACTTTTGATAAAGTTTAACGTGTTTAATCCTTAAATGAAACCGCAACGTTTACCTATAGAATGAATGCTACGTATGTTGGTTGAAGGTGAAAATGTTTGAATAGGTTTCTTATACGAGTTAATATAATGTTTAATCTACTTTGAGATGCTTGTGAAAGGTCTTTAAAGGGAAAAACATATAGAAATGTTGGGTTTGACCACATGTGATATTGTGAGTTGATTTGAACTGTGAATACAACATAGAAAGTCATGTAACATTGAATAGTCTTTCTGAAGATGCAAATGAGTAATAGAATGATTGATTAATGAACAGATTTTCATGAATGCATTTTGTAAAAGCAAGAAAGAGATTTAACCAATGAAGATTTGAATATAGAAAGTGGTTTATTAAGATATGGTGTATTTTTGAACAATTGTGTTTGTATTACTGTGGATGTTTTGAGGAAATATAAACGGCAAGACCGGAGCTGATCACACGCACATCTTTGTCTGTCTTTATTTCATAATTCTACAGCTTCAGGTTGCTGAACACTTAACTGCTAGCTGATGCAGAAGTACTGTACCTGCCCAAGATCCACTGGTTTAGTTTAAATCACACAACACACTCTGACAAAAGCGCATATATCAATTAAACACAAGAAAGAGTCTTACCTGCAACTCCTGACAGAGCAACACAACAGCACTTCATTTATGGGCTGCTCGCTCGCTCGGAGAAAAGAGAGAGAGAGAGAGAGAGAGAGAGAGAGAGGTGTGTTTGACAACACAAACCCAGAAACTATCAGTGCAACTACCCAATAACACAACACTGACTGTGCTGTGATCCTGACATAACATGAAAAACAATTTTTGTGTCATGACGAAACTGACCTGATTTCCAGCTGAACTCTTCTTGTTTGCCTGACTGCTTCTCTGCTGAGCACTGACACACACACACACACCATATATTTTGTTATTCACGCCACACAAATGTGCATCTATTTCCAGTTTGAAATACAAATGTGAGTATAATGACGTCTCTCATTGTTGGACTTACTTTGCGAAGCCGATGAAATCCTCGTGGTTTGTGTTGATGTATGCCAGCTGAACATCAATAAGCAACAAAACCTGCAGAAATGTACAAACTCATCTGTGTTACACACTCTGTATAGAAGTGTTGTTTTGGTGTACATGTTGTTGTACCTGTTCTTTAGCACAGCTCTCTCTGTCACGTATATAAGACGTCACAATCCGCTCGGTTTCCTCTTGCAGTCGAGGGAAAGAATCCAGCTGAGAATCAAATGAAAAAACCTTATTCATTCATCAGCGATGACTTGTGTATGAGTACAGGATACAGGACAGCTCAGGTATCATGTCATTGATATGTCATGCTTGCAGATCATCAGAGTGTTGATGTTTGTGGACTGCACCTTATTGGAGCACTGACGGACGGTGTTGATCAGCTCTTGAACCACCAGATCAATACATTTAATGCACGGCTCCTTTAACTTCACCACCTGTTTCTTCACGATAGCCTCAAAGGCCATGTCAGGTGTAAACAAACCCGTCCTGCAGCACAAACACATTCATAAACGCTCATCATCCCTGACTTTACATGAAGTAGTTTCAGGACAAGCCTAAACATTCAGTCCTGTCAGTCATTAAGAGACGCATTCAGAGGCATCAACATAAACAAACGTCATGTGGCCCAAACTTAACTTCTGGTAGACCTCCGCAAAGAATCAATAACTGTTGAGTAGTTTTCATTGAATTTAATACAATTGATATACAATTATGGGGCGGTTTCCCAGACAGGGATTTGCTTAAGCCAGTACTAGGCCTTAGTTCAATTGGTATATTTAAGTTGTTTTAAAAAAAACATACCTTACAAAAAACATTACTGGTGTGCATATCGAGACAAGACAATGGCAATGATCTTTTTTGAGATATGTCAGTGTCAAGACAATTCAATTCAATTTTATTTATATAGCGCTTTTCACAATGTGCATTGTTCCAAAGCAGCTTTACAGGAGCAAATAAGAAAAACACAGAAAGGTAAAACACAGCACAGTGCATGGTGTTTATAGACCAAGCAAGATCATTATAATAAATAATATCTAATAAATAAATGAATGAATAAATAAATAAAGGCTCCCATCAGGGAACTGAGGCTACATCCGTAACCAAGACGATAAAATAAATTGTTATATTACAAGCAAACACAAACTGGAAGTTAACTTGGGGTCATGAACGCATGTCCAATGAAACCCTGTGAAAAGCGTCAGTTCCTACTTGGCTTCCTCTGTGCAGTTCTATTACAAGGAGGGGTTAAGTTTGGAGCTTGATCCCTTCGAGGACAGCAAGCCATGTTTGTTTACCATGAACAGACTGAGTAGGCAAACAAACTTGTAAATGACCTTACACATGACATCTGACGTAAAACATCAGTTCACTCTGGACCAAACATGTAAAGAACGGATTTAAGACACCTGCTATCTACACAGCCGCCACATGTGATCAATTGCTGCAGTTCTATTGGCTACTATTAAGTGCATGAAGTAGAGTCTCATCATCTAATGGGGTGGAGAACCGAAGGTCAGTAAAATAATATATGAGAAGTCATTTCTGTTTTCATTTAAACATGATTGCAGATTAATGAGGCAGAATGAGCGATCACCTGTTCACATTTCAGATAACCGTGACGCAATCATACTGGAACTGAAAATAACAGCAATATAATGCAAATGGAAACAGTTCCTCGTGTTACACGTGTGTCATATGAATGTCTCACCTGATACCGTGAATGTTCTTGATGGCGTAGCTGATTTCACGCCGCATTTCTTTCTCATTGCACTCCATCTGTACGACAGAGACGTTCAGAATCATTAAACACATTTACAACAAACAAGAAAGCCACTGAAACATTATTATCAAGATTGAGAGGTGTTAAGGTGAATAGAAGTAGGTGAGTTGAGTTGCCTTGACCAGCTCGAAGGGAAAGCGCTCGTGGAAGATGCGGTTAATCTTGGCTCCGCCCGACAGCTCCACAGTGTCCACCTGATCACCAGAACCTTCAATGCGCTTCTCAAAATCTACAGAGAACTGTTGGACCATCCTGACAGAAACAAACATCATCAGCATCCGTTACTTCATTTACACAAAACTGCAGGCTGTATTGTAGGCCCCAATGTAATCCATTTTTCCCCAAATTCCTTTTTATTTTTCACGAATTCTGTTTTTATTCGTAAAGGTTCGCAATATAATGCATCATCAAAATCTAATCATACCATCACAGCAACTGTCCAGAAGAAACACAGCAATCATTCCATCATCTATTGAAATCCTTTGACTCCCGCAGCTGTCTCCAGCGTGGAAAAGCAACAACGATTTTAATTTTGCTTTCACCTCTTTGTGTCATGATTCTGCCTCATCGTGTCATGTCTTTTTTGATCTAGTGGCAGGATTATGACAGAGCCTCATGTTTTGGGTGGAGAGAGACATGTTATTGTTGGTTCTGACATAACATGCGCTCTCTCTGGTCTAGTCTTTGTCCTCGCCTTCTCGTTTCCTCCATATTGATTGTTAATTATATCATGTCCTACATCTGTTCTCCTCTTGATTTGATTCCTTATTTAATGCCCCTGTGTTTTCTGTCTTGTGCTGGTTCATTTTGATTCGTGTGGTTGAGTTCCTGTGTCTAGTTCAGTTTAGTCTAGTCTAGTTATTTGTAATTAATGTCAAATGTTGTCTCTAGTCTAGTTTAGTGTAGTTAGTCCGTGTTCCTATTATCCGTCATGTTTTTACCTTTGTTCTTTGTATTTTACCCCCTCGTGGGTTTTTGTTTTGTCTTATTTATTAAAGAAGTCTTATGATAACCCCTTACCTGCTGTCTGCGCCTGGGTCCTCTGTCCCCTCACACCCCGATCGTGACACTTTGCTGGACAAGACTTTTTTTACTCATTGCAGTTTCTACTGTCTTTCTTTTTGTGTCTGTAAAATAATCTGTATAAATAATCCTTCCTCAAGAGAGACTGGGGAGTAACCTCTCCCCCCCTCCACACTGGGAGTGTATGTAGCCGCTACGGCCGCTCATCACGACCCAGTTGCAGGGAAGCCTCTGGGGCAGCACGACCTGGTCATTAGGTTCCTAAGGGGCGCGAGAAGGCGACCGCCTCATCCGCGCACCGTACCTTCTTGTGACCTAAGTGGCGGACCTCAAGAGGCCCCCCCTTCGAGCTCCTCGGAGCTGCCGCTCTTTCTCACCTCTCGATAAAGACGGCTCTCCTGATGGCGCTCACCTCCAAGAGGGTAGGGGACCTGCAAGCACCCTCCGTGTCCACAGATTGCCTAGAACTCGGGCCCGGGGTTCTCACGTTATCCTGAGACCCCGTCCCGGCTACGTGCCCAAAGTTCCCACCACTCTCCCGAGAGACCAGGTGGTGAACCTGCAGGCGCTCCCCACCGGGGAGGAAGACCCAACCCCATCCATGTTGTGTCCAGTACGCGCAATGCGCCTCTACTTGGACCACACGCAGAAGCTTCAGAAGCTCTGAGCAGCTCTTTGTCTGTTTTGGAGGTCAGCAGAAGGTAGGGCTGTCTAAAAACAGAGGCTGGCGCACTGGATCGTGGATGCCGTCGTTAGGGCATACCGATCTCAAATCGCCCCTGCCCTTTGGGAGTGAGGCACACTCCTCATGGGCACTGGCTCAGGGCGCCTCTCTGGCAGACATCTGCAGAGCTGCGGGTTGGGCTATGCCCAACAACTCCGTGAGGTTCTAATACCTACGCGCGGAACCGGTGTCAGCCCGCGTCCTGCAGGGCAACGTGTAGGACCGGCAGCCGGTAGGGCGTACGCCTGCGAAAGCCCTTCCCCCTTCCTCTAGGGGGATCAGCGGCTATTACGCCTCCCTTCTTTACCCACTGGGTAAAGAACAGGCATTCCATCCATCACTAAGCACCTTCCTCGGGGCAGGCTGGGCAGAGCAGCCCTGCCCCTTAGGCCGGGGAACAGTTGAGTTATCTGCCACATAGCTCTAACCGGACCTAGTGCTCCAGACGAAGTAACCCCCCCTCCGTGGGCTGTTCCGTCTGATGTATCCTCATGAATGGTTTCCACCTCGGCAACACATGACCTCCCTAGGTGGACTCCCACCTTGCGGTTAACTCCTTAGTCCGCACATTTTCCCATGAGTTCTCCCCTGTTGGCGAGACCATGTGGTGTCTCCACTACTCCTTAGGTAGTGGTCTCTGCAGCGTTTTTTCCCCAGGGGGGAATAATGCTTACCCAGTGGCCCTTACGGTGCCGGGCGGCTTCTCGCTGTTAGAGAATTAGGCCAGTGGCAGGGGCTTCCCAACTTTTTGAAAAAGCTCTGGGACCCCCTACCTCTCCACTGGATGGTTACAATTTCGGCTAGCGCTCATGTCTGACTCGCCCAGGCCAGTCAGCATCGCTCCGCTAGAGATTGTGACGCAGCTCAGCGCTGTGGCGTTTTCCATAGGAACCCCAATCTGTCAGTTCGACACAACGTCGAGAGACCGACAGAAAGGGAACGTCTTGGTTACGGATGTAACCTCAGTTCCCTGATGGAGGGAACGAGACGTTGTGTCCTTTATGCCACAATGCTGGCCGCCCACCCCAGCGGTCGGGGGGATGCTTCAGGCTCCTCAGACCAAAAGGTGAATGAATGAGCACGCCGGTTTCCCTCTTATACCCGGACATCCGGGGAGGAGTCCGGCATGCAAATTTCATTCGCACCCCGATCGTGACACTTTGCTGGACAAGACTTTTTTTACTCTTTGCAGTTTCTACTGTCTTTCTTTTTGTGTCTGCAAAATAATCTGTAAAATTCTCCAACTATGTTAATATGAAACAGTACCTTAACCAGTACATTTTCAGTTTTTAAAAAGGCTAGTAAACTTTACTAGCACATTTGTAAATAATATCATATACTGAAGTTTTTTTTCATGGGGGTGGTTCAATTTATAAGTTAACGGGACTTTTATTTTGACGGTCATCGCAAAGACCAAGACAGGGTTCAGTCTTAAGGTGTGTTCGACCTCATGCCGTGACCGACTGCGGAAGCACCAATCACACCACGTTTGTCAGACCGACAGACCAATCGCAACAGCAACCCAGGAGTCATGCCTGACTGGTATATATGTCACTGTAGCTTGTGACTGCATCATTCTCAGCATAACTACTTCACTGTAATCTGCAAGGAGGCCGGTGAAGTAAGATCCCTCACTTCTGTTATCAGAGTATTCTCTTTCTCAGGGGTGGACATACCCATTAGGCAAAGGTAGGCAATCGCCTGGGGCCCTGAACTACCAGGGGCCTCCAAAAGGAAGGGGTGGACTTAACCAATAAGCCATGTCAGCAGCCATGTAGAGCCCCAAGTAATCATCAAAATAGTCGGGATATCCCTTTTAACGTTATTACGCTGTACCGCGACCTGAATTCAGGAGAGCTCTACCGGAGGGGGGTCGGCTAACCCAGTTCCCTCATATCTTGCATATCCAGGTGCGCAAAACCTTTAATGGGCATGCAGTGGAAAAAGGCTTATCCCAATGTCTTTTCATCTCTGTCATGCATGCCGGGACCACAGGGATGAACTGTCGAACCGGCGAGAGTCATGATGGCAATCTCTCTCTCTGACTTTCTTCAACTGTTAGCCACTGTATGAACAGGACGTTTCCAGACTCACACCTGTAACTAAATACAGTCAATCCTAAAATTGACAGTGTAAATGTAGCCTCACAGACCTGCAGAACAAGCAAATTACACATTTAAACCACTACTGAATAATTACTGACTTTATTAATTACATAATGTGAATTATATTAGCTGTTCAGCACTATTTTGTGATTTTTTTTAAGATTATTTGCCAGATTCTGTGCCATTCCACTTTAAACAGCAAATTCCGTTATTATGGCTCAATTCTGTGATTCCGTATGGTGTTCCGTATCATGGAAATGACAGGACTGCTATGTGTTTGATCTCATGGTTTTACTGTATAGCTGCAGTTCTGTGACACTTCTTTATAAAATCCTTTGATCTTTCAATCAAAACTGTTTCTTTATTCCCTCAATCTCATAAAGGTAGCTACTGGTAGAGTGCTGTGTGTTCAGCACAAAGGTTGTGGGAAAACACACTGATCAAATGTATGGTCTGAATGTACTGACTGAAGACACATTTGGATAAAAGCCAATATAATAATGTCAATATCATCACTTTGAGTGACAAACCAAATGTAATTCATGATTAACCACCAAACATCTACTTGTCAATCATGAATGTTCATGAAATCAGTAGTGATGTTCTGATTGGTTGATCTGCTTTACAAAACTGGTCTGAAAGATCCTTTTCTGTTCAGTGGAAGAGCAGACTGAGTTAATGTTACACCCTGTTGCTGGCGCCTCTGTTCTCCACCTGAGGGCACCATATTGCATAGTGTCTCTGCCTGTGTTTTGCGAGGACTCCATATCCCATCATACCTTCTGTCTTGTGTTTGTTAACTGGTTTCAGCTGTACCCCATTTCCTGTTTGTCTCCACTTCTGTGTATTTATAGCCCTTGTGTTCAGTTGTCTGTTGTCGATCGTTGTTAATGTTACTCTGTGGTGTTTTCTTGGATGTTGCATGTTACCGGCTCACGTTTCTTTGGATTATATGTTTCCCAGTGGACTCTTATGTTATTCGTCGGACTTTAATTAATCATCAAATACTGCATTTGGTTCTGCTCCCTGTTCTCCTGCCTGCCCCATTCGTAACAGTTCATGAACAATGTGGATGATAATAAAAGATGTCAGACTGACTGTAAAAGGGCCTTGGTCTTGCGTGACGGATCATCGGGCTGGTAGTGTCGATACTCTTCAGCTTCTCGGTCCAGAGCGAGAAGTTGTGACTGCAGTTTACTGCGGAACGCTGGCAGAGTATCCCGGATGTGATTGGTCAGTTGCTATGGAAACACAAACGCAGAGACACATCCAATGATTAAATATTTGTCAAAATGAATAAAATGTTCATGTGCCTTTTACGCATTTAAATTGGGTATCGAGGTGTCTGGCAGCTCAGAAAACATGAAAATAAAACACGCGGTCAGTTTGGTAGGGTCTGTCTCAGTCTTAAAATGCATCATCCATCAAGCTGCTGTAGACTGCGTTCGTTTGCTACGTAGGATGGGGGTTATTTGAATACGACCACCTCTGAGCCATATACAATCTATCTACATGGCTTTAGATCCCCCTTTCCCCTCTTGTAAACAGGTAACCAAGCTAGCTAACGAAGGTCATTTTAGCAAGGGTTGGAGCTTCACGGGATACTTGCTCCGTGTTTGGCTGCAGAGGTTCATGTGTGTCCTAACACCGTGTCCCAGCCTCGTATGAAACAAAATCAAAATACTTTGATTGTATATATAAAGAACACAGAAAAAAGGATCCGCACACTTTCAAAAAGGCAAAACCTTGAACTTGGGTGAATTTTTGGCCTCCGTATTATTAAAAAAAAATTGCGAACCTTTTTGAAAGTGTACCGAACTCTTTTTCTATTTTTGGATATATTTGATGTGGATTTACGCACCTAAAGTTACTTGATATGTTGATATTTGGACTTATATTTGGCACCACAACATTTTCTGTTTGTCATTTTTTACATTTTTTCCAGAAAAAGTGAGCAAAAACTTAATGGATATGTGCCTTCAATCTATCAGTCTATCTAGTAAGCTTTTATTTCATCTGTTTGTATGTTTAATTATCATCTGAGCAACATCATCTGAGGACGTAACATTTGGGTTCATACATGAGGTAATAGCTCACGATAGATGTGTGGTATAATGTTCCTTTTACAAAATTGTGAGAGCAATCCACGATACGGTTTGCTAATATCAGTTGTTTGTTAGCTTTAGTGTCATTATAATACTATAATGTTAGCATTTGATAGCGAGAGGTTCTAAGTCAAAAGGTAAATAGAACATTCAAAGCCTATGTTAAACGTACTCCCTTTATATTTATGTGTTATTTGGCAAATGCATTCATCATTTATATTTCTTCTTTTAATGGTAAAAAGCGCAGTGAACAGTGTAATAAACTCTATGATGAATGGCATCCATCTATACACCTGAGTGCATTACTACCAGTCACTGTTTGCTGTAACGGATTTCTTGAGCCCGACGACAAACGATTTGATATAGGAGAGGTTTAAACGAAACTAAGTTCAGGATAAGTTCATTTATGTGGATTACTTGAGACAGCGCTAGATCATTTCAAATCCGTTCACAGCAAAAAGTTTTATTTGATGTCATATTTACATGTGCTGTGTGAACATGAGGAAAACTGTCCTTAACTCTTTCCCCACCAGCCTTTTAAAAAAAAAAGCGTTTTTTCTTAACATTTTCACTAAATTTTGATGGCTCACAGTACATTTTCTGTAATTAATTTATGGACAAAACAATATATCAAAAGAAAAAACAAAAGAAACCGTATTCTTCTATCTTCATTTGTTCTTTTTTTATCACCCCTTAGATGTGGGTAGGTTTCTTCAAAAATGCATCACTTTGATTAAACAGCTGAGATAATTAACATTTTTTGGTCAAAGACTCCACCCAGATAAGACTCAGAACAATCATTAAAAACAGATCAAATATATACGTTCTAGGTTCAGAGATTCTGTACTTTTTCCAAAGGTGTGTAACAGCGCCACCTGCTGTACAACAGTACAAACAGCAATTGCCGTAATAATTCGTCTTTGGCCAGGAGCGTTTTTTTAAATGACGAGATAACTCGTCAATGGCGGGGAAAGAGTTAATACACAATAAAATCATCATAAGAACATAACACGAGACCTTTCATTTTGCTTTAATGTGTAACACTGTAAACAATTGAATCTATACTTTTTGACAAGCACAATTTCTGTTGGTTCAAATTAATTCAGATTACAGTCTCTCTATTTAGCACCAATCAATAACAAAGCTTCTCTGTAGACCCCGCCTCTTTTTAAATAAGCAGAACCAAATCTGCTGTCATCAAGTAAATTATTTGTCAGTATCAGTGTAACACGTTCAAAGCAGACCTGCCAACCTTGGAATATTTTTTTGAGTACCATCAGCCGAAGAGACAGAACACAGGTTTTTAGCATATATCATATTGGTTGTGAAAAAAGCATCACAGTCACATTTTTGAAAATAACTTTTCTTATTGAACACATGTATTTAAATTTAGGAAACATTTGTGTATATAAATAATGTTTAGTGAGATACCCTTGATATATATCAATCACATTTACTTGCAGTGGCACTTGCTCTTGACTGCTTTGTTTCATAGGTCGCTGATTTGGCCTTTCTGAGCAGAGCATCAGTAAAGTTTTCCATGTGGCAGTTAGTCCCCATTCCAGCCACGCGCACGCACGCACACGCACACACAAACACCTCTTGGTAACTTTCTATGCTGCACACATGCACTTACATTTTTTGCCAGCCTGCCATAGTCTACTTTACTTATTTATTCACGTTTATAATTATTAATCTCAAAAGTTTGCATATGACGTTTTATTTTATTGACAATTATCGAGAGCTCGATTTTGCAGAGCGCATTCAATCCGCTCCGCTGTCAGGCGGATTCGCTTTACTGAAAGAGAACGGCGCCGGCACGCCATTTTTATGTGACCAAAACTTGATGCTCTCTCGCAGATATACAGTAAGTGCACGTTATTGAGTGTGAGAATCCACCAGCGCAATCAGCGCCTATGGTACTTGGTAAAATCATGGTAACTTTTCGTGAGCGCTCATTTATAAATCAGAAATAATGTTAGCGCATCTTGCGGGCAAGTGCACGTTATCAAATGAGCCCGCGAGATCATCGACTGCTTGGATTAAGCTAATTCAATATTTCAACTTTTCACATCCACCCGATCCATTTACCTTAGAGCTCAGAAGATGTCTTGACTCTTCGTTTAAAACAATGCGTCAGAACGTGTGGGTGGAAGGGGATCACGCAGGATTTTGTGGTTCTGCCGATTTGCTGACTCTTGTTATTGATTGTTAGGCCATAGGACGTGTCAATCATCGCCGCTTTCTATTTGGGGGAAGAACTCAGTGCTATGATTGGACATATTCTTCTTTTTTCTGTTGCTTGTTTTGAGTACTGCACGCAGCAGAGGCGTCATCAGGTTTTTGCGTAGTTTAGAGTGACAAATCGTACCAGCGTACTTTGAGGTCAAAATGCGTACCTGCTACGCAAAATGCGTACAGGTTGGCAGGTCTGTCAAAGGAAGGAAGGAAGGAGGCGGGAACCGCCGAACGATAACCAAAACTTTTAATAAAATAAACAAAGCATAAACCAAATTAAAGGGCCGGCAGCCACCTCACGGTTGACTGCCGGCCACACAAACATAATAAAACATAACATAAAATCCAGGCCTGGTCCTCTCTCGTCGTACCTTCCTGTCGCTCCTCCTCCCGGAGCTCCTCCGTGAGAGATGCGAGACCGGTGTAACGCACAGCTGACACTCATTATCACTCGCACCACCGGCCTCACGTCGTTCCCTCACGGCTCTCGTCCCGCCTCCCTCGTCATAATCAGTAATGCAGTTATTTTGGGGAAATGTGAATAATGGCATTGCAGGCTGATTTAAGGTGTACCCCTAAATGTTTTGCTTGTGCTCCTAAAATTTTAAGTCAGGGGCTACAGTGCTCCTAGTAAATAAAGTTAGCCTGGAGCCCTGCCTTTGTGGTTATAGTACCTGATTGAGGACTCTCTGCAGGTGTGGGGTGCCCATGCTGTCAGCCAGGTGTCTGTAGGATGGATGAGAGAGAAAGAACTTCCTCTCGGCTGCCAGAGCGGCTTTAATGTCCTTCTTCCCATCAATGTCCTTCTGACTTCGGTTCACCACCCCAGTATAACCTGACACACAGACACACACACACACACACACACACACACACACACACACACACACACAGAGTTCAAATGTCTCAGTTCAAATATTTTTAAAGGTTCACTGCAAAGCTATGAAATGTGATGCAGAAATAAACTTGAAGTTCACCCAAAAATGAATATTACTTGTGACTTTCTTTCTTCAGCAGAACACAAAAGAAGATATTTTGAAGAAAGTTGGTAACCGAACAGCACTGGACCACATTCACTTCTATTGTATGGACACAAAACCAATGCAAGTGAATGGGGTCCAGTTAACAACATTCTTCAAAATATCCTCTTTTGTGTTCTGCGGAAAGAAGAAAGTCATACAGGTTTGAAATGACAAGAGGGTGAGTAAATGACGACAGAATTTTCATTTTTGGGTGAACTTTACTTTAAATAAACCGCTTTACTAAAAGGCATGCAATATGTTTAGGTTTCCAGTTCTGATAACAATATTTTAAACAATAATATACCTCAATTGAATAATATACATCAATTTAATTTATTGACAGTTTCTGACAATCCAGCATTGCATTTATTTCAATTAAGTTTCATCAGTGTACAGTGTAAAAACTTCAATCATATCATGTATCTGTAACAACTCCACCGCAGCCAGCCACGCCCCCCGCATCGGCGCCTTCTCCCAGTTTCACCCGTTCCCTTTCACCGGACTTTTAAACTCAAGGACTACACTCCCCATAATCTTTTGCACCCATTCTCATGGCGTTACAGCATTACTTCCGCACCTGATTCACATTCCCTTGGACACTATACATGCTATGTCTTTTGTTATCTTCTTGGTCTAGTTGTAAAGTTGTAAGTTGTTTCGTTATGTTTGCTAGTTCAGACCCATTTTTTACTTACCCGTGGAGGTTACCTGTGATGTACCTACATGTGGATTTACCTGTGTGGAGGTTCCCTGTTTGTTTCTGCACCTGTTGTTTCACCCCATTAAACCTCATGTTCACTTCAATTCCTCTGAGGCATCATCCATCTGTCTGGTGTTGTTACAGAAGACCTGACCACCAATTACGATGACCACTCCATCATCGGAGCCCTTCACAGACCCCTTTTTGGACCTGGACTTTGACATCACCTCTCCAGAGACCCAGCTTATGCAGCTCTGCCAGGACGGCATGTCTCTGGAGAGGTATGCGGAGGATTTCTTCAAGGCGAACAGACTGGTGAGTTGGTGCGTGGACTGGATGATGAGCTACTCGCTCTCATTATACTTCCCAACGCAGATGAATACCCTCTAGAGAACTTTATTAACCGAGTCCTCCAGGCGGTGGGGTGTGAATTGTGCATCTGGAAAGTGATGAAAGCGAGTACAGTAGTCATCCGGCCGTAAATAGCGAGGTTGTTACGGCTTACCCGGGATGCGTGCCTCAATCCTCCGAAGACACAGACTACACCTCAGCTCCAGCCTCCCTCGTCTTTCCGTGGCCCGTCATTCCACTGGCTTCACCAGGCTCCCTCATCCCTCCGGCTCCACCTTTGTCAGTCGTCGACGATCTGCCGACTCGGGGCTCCTATCCTCTGGCTACGCCTCATCTCTCCGCCCCTTCAGCTATGTCAGGCTCCTCCTTCCCTTTGGCTCCACCTCCATCCTCAGTCGCTCTGGCTCCACTGCAGTCTGCTGTGTCCACACCTTTGCCTCAGTCGCCTGAGCCATCAGCTTTGCCTCAACCCTTCGGTGTCACCCAGGCTCTCTGTCTGTGTGGCTCCACCCTAGACTCCTCCCTCGTCGTCTCTGTTGCTTGTCCTCAGGGTGTCGTCTGTCTGCTCTCCACCGTGGCTCCTCCCTCCCTCGACCCTGCCCTGGGATACCTCCTCCTGGATGGTCTCTGGGTCATTCTGCTGATCCTGCTCTGGACACTTCCCTGCCTTCTCCCTCCATTTTAACCACCCCATCAATATGGAATTCCCCTTGCCACCTTCCCTTTGTCTACCACCTGAGACCCCACCCTCCCTCACCTGTTGGGTCGTTAAGGGTTATGGGGGAGTACTATAAAAACTCTGCTGCAGCCAGCCACACCCCCTGCATCAGTGCCTTCTCCCAGTTTCAAAAGGACAATGGAAAATGACATATTTTCACTAATAATTTGTTTATTTTGCACAAGCCAATAAACTGTTTTAATTATTTTGGTGTTATTGGGACAACAACAATAACCTTCACGCTAAACTGTTGGTGCTGATTTGTTATTTTACATGCCAATAACCTGCAAAATTAATTAAAACGCACTGCAAAAAATGATTGACAAAATTGTGGTTGTAATAACACTTACTGTACCACGCTGTTACAATAATAATCCAGACAAGAAGCGGATCCACGTGCAGTAAACATTTAATTAAATAATAAATGACAAAAACAAACCAAGGTTATCCACAGACTGAACGAAGCATAAAACAAAGCATGAAACAAAGACCGACACCAAACAAAGGAAACACTAGGGCTTAAATACACTTGGATAACAAGGAAACAAGAAACACCTGGGGAAACTAATTAACACAAAAAACTACAAAAGACCCTAAACATGGTACACAAACAGGAAAGAAAAAAACAAAATAACAGGGGAACACCAACTGAGATCGTGACAGAGCCCCCACCACGAACCCCCCCACCCCCCCCCAGAGAGCGGCTTCCAGACGCTCACCATAGTTCAGGAGGGTGGTGTAGCGGAGGCGGAACAGGGGAAGGGACGGTATACATAATGAATGCAGTAATAAAAACACTGTTTCCCCCTTATCTGAGACAACCGTTCACGTGGTGTACCCTTCCTACAGTTAGCCTACTTTCAAGGGCACAAAATGCGTTTTAGAACGCGACCTATCGCGTGCGCAAACCGATTGCCTGTGGCTGTGCAATGCTTTGCTGATTATAACGTTGTAAATAACATTATGTTTCTTGGACTGACCGATCAAATCGCTTTATAAGACGTAAATCATTATGAGCCGCGGGAATTACTTTCGTATTGAATGTAGCAGCGTTTTGGGCTTTTAAAGATGTGGCGTCTCAGGAGGATGTGCATTTAAAGCACACCATTCTTAAAGTCTCTCCACTTATTTGAAAGATGATTGACGGGCCGCATTTGGCCCGCGGGCCGCCAGTTGACTAGCCCTGATGTAGGGGAACAGGAACTGGGCTGTGGTGCAGAGCCAGAGCTGGAAGCGTAGTCCAGGGCGGAGCCGGCAGAGCAGGAGGTGCAGTCCAGGGCAGAGCTGGAAGCCATGGAGGTGCTGGCAGAGCTGGAAGCCAAGGAGGCGCTCGTAGAGCTGGAAGCCATGGAGGCACTGGCAGGCAGGGCTCTCAGGAAGATCACAGGAGTCTATCTTGGACGAGGTAGGGAACTCAGATACGCTGGACGGGACCGGCTCGAAGAACACAGGAACACCGGACGGGACCAGCTCGAAGACCTCTGGAAGGCCGGACAGGACTAGCTCGAAGATCTCTCGAAGGCCGGACGGGACCGGCTTGAAGACCTCTGGAATGCCGGATGGGACCGGCTTGGGGAACTTTGGAGCAGCCAGCTCGTCAATAGCCTCAGGAACAGGAGAGCAATGCACTGCCCAGAAACACCCCAATGCAGCAACCACCACCAGTAGAGCAGATTCAAAAGGAGGAGCCTCAGGACCATCCACCTCAGATACCACTGGACTCTGGGGACACCGGCACTCCAAGTAGACATTAGATGGGTGTCTGCCAGGCTTGAAATCAGGTACCTCTACCTTGAACACACCATCTTGCGAGCGGACTCTGGACTGGCGGCCATCTTGCGAGCAGGCTCTGGACTGGCGGCCATCTTGCGAGCAGGCTCTGCCCTGATGACCGGGCTGGCCACCATCGGAACTCTCAAAAAAAAAATCCCAGAAAGAAGGGCACTTTCTCTCGATGAAGAAAAAGAGCCTGGGCTCAAGCCTCCCTCTGCACGTGCCTGCTTTGCACCCATTCATGCCATGATTATCCCCGCACCTGATTCACATTCCCTTGGACACTATATACAGTACGCCATGTCTTTTGATATGTTCTTGGTCAGGTCTAGTCGTAAAGTTTTGGGTGCTTCTTTGTCTTGGATATTCTTGGATATGTCTTCATATTTGTTTTTGAGTTGTCTGTGGACCTAAATCAAGTTGTTAATATTTCAGGCTTCTGATTGGCCAACATGGCTATAGACTTATAGCGGCACCTGTTGGTATGACGTGCTCTTGATAGTGCTTTATAGCATGATTTTGTGTTTTCATGTGGACACTTCATATTAAAAACACCCGTGCATGTGTGGACTAGGCCTTATTCACGACCTCGGGAGCTGATTGAGAACAGCCTCATCCACCATTTTGTATTGTGTACCTCACCTAATTACTTGCACCTGTATCTTGATTGGTCTGTGTATACCCCCATGTTTCAATTGTCCATTGTTGGTGATTGTTTAGTGTTACGATTGTTCTTCGTGCCTACATAGTTTTGGATGTATACTGTTGGATTTATTAAACTTTGACTGCTAGCATTTGGATCCTACTTTATTTCCTCCAGCAACGCACCAGTGTTATAATACCGTGCATTCTGGTCTTATTTTATATATTTATTAGGGATGCCAAAATACTCAGTATAATATTGAACCGTTCGGTACGACCTCCACGGTTCAATACGAGCAAGTGAATTGCGGTTTTCCGGTTTTGCGTTTAAATTTTCCCTTGCGCTTAATTACACTGTGAACTGGCTCTGTTTGTCTGTATGCTGAGATAGATAAACGCATCCCCACGAGTAATATCTAATATCGAGTGGTGGTCAGGTGGTGAAGCGAGACTGCCTGCAACACGATAAGTAATTTGCTGTTGAGTATAATGCTGACGAACAGACGCGGGCTGGCTTTATTGTATGCCCGTTGTACTAAAGTGATAATGTCCAAATTTGGCACATCAAGAATGTACTTTTACACTGCATACGAAAGCAGCACATTCGCGTTGCTCTCAGCACATGCAGAAAGAGAGTCTACAGCACCATGCCAAAGTCCGTTTAATGAAAGTCATGCCACTCGGCGGCGTTTCGGACATCTATTTACGTCATAGCAAGAGCGCCTCCAAGCAGCTACTTAGCATTGCATTTCTTCTAATTTATTGCAATGGCAGTGACGCACCTTGTTAATATATTATATTTGGCCTATCCCATTGAGCGCACGTTTACTTCCATTACAGTGATCGCAAGTTTTGCATTACGTCATTTTAAATACTCTGATGCGCAAAACCTCTTCAAGAGGCTTATTTTACTGGCATGTTGATGAACAGTAAACCAAAAACTGCTGTGAGCTGCCAGTGTAAATCTTTACATTTATTCAATACACCAGGAATTTGTACAAATTGATTTTTGCTTAAAGATAATAAAATAAGTCAAGTAAAATAAAGAGAATTTCAGTTTAGTTTTTTTCTTCTTCTTAAGTTTTTACAGTTCCTGTCACGTAAGCATAAAACAATGAAAAAACCTTTAATGTGCCGAAGCCATCAGAACCGAACCGAACTGAAAACCGTGGGTGACTGGGGTTTGATCTTGAGAACCTATCATCTCTGAGGAATTTTAAAACACCAATGGGCTTGGCGAATGGCACACGCATGGCATTCCCCACCCCGTGCATACGGGTATAAAAGGGAGATGGCGGTGGCCATTCACTCATCTTTTGGGCTGAGGAACCTCCCGGTCGCTGCAGCGGGTCGGCGAAGCGTTGTGGCATGAAGACACAACGTCTCGTTCCCTCCGTCAGGGAACGGAGGTTACAGTCATAACCGAGACATTCCCCTTCAGTCAGTCTCTCGACGTTGTGTAGAGAGAGAGACTGGGGACCTATCTTTACACGCCACGGCGCTGAGCCGTATCACGACCTCCAGCGGAGTGACACTGACTGGACTAGCGAGTCACAAGTGAGCGAGACGTAATCTTCCAGTGGGATCAGTACTAGTAATAATAATAATAATAATTCGTAACATTTATATAGCGCTTTTCTGGCACTCAAAGCGCTTTACATTGAAGGGGGAATCTCCTCAACCAACACCAATGTGCAGCATCCACCTGGATGATGCGACAGCAGCCATATTGCGCCAGAATGCACACCACACACCAGATTATTGATGGAGAGGAGACAGAATTACGAAGCCAATTGGTACATATGGGGATGATTAGGAGGCCATGATAGAGGCGAATGGGCGAATTTGGCCAGGATGCCGGGGTTACACCCCTACTCTTATTCGAAGGACATCCTGGGATTTTTTAATGACCACAGAGAGTCAGGACCTCGGTTTAACGTCTCATCCAAAGGACGGTGCTTTTTGACAGTATAGTGTTCCCATCACTATACTGGGGCATTAGGACCCACACAGACCACAGGGTGAGCACCCCCTGCTGGTCTCACTAACACCTCTTCCAGCAGCAACCTAGCTTTCCCAGCAGGTCTCCCATCCAGGTACTGACCAGGCTCAGCCCTGCTTAGCTCCAGTGGGCAGCCAGTCTTGGGCTACAGGGTGATATGGCTGCTTACTGTAGCATACTGAGAAGCTTGTACCGACGGCTATCACGGGCAGTGGCATTCGTCTTTAGTAGCGAGATGCCATCAGGCGCCGTAAGAACACTGGGGAAACACTGCTCTCCTCGTTGAAGAGTGTGTTACGGAGTGCGCCAATCTCTGTTTGGAGACAGCCCTCCCCTGGTGCTGTCCCTCATAACAGACAAAGAGCTGCTCAGAGTTTCTTAGGCTCTGCATGCGGTCCAAGTAGAGGCGCAGTGCGCCTACTGGACACAACACATTGGAGGTTGGGTCTTCCTCCCCAGAGGGGAGCGCCTGCAGGTTCACCACCTGGTCCAGGAAGGGAGTGGTGGGAACCTTGGCACGTAACCGGGCCGGGGTCTCAGGATAACGTGAGAACTACCGGGCCTGAATTCAAGGCACCCATGGGACACTGGAGGTGCCTGGAGGTCCCCCACCCTCTTGATAGAAGCGAGCTCCATCAAGAGAGCCGTCTTCATCGTGAGATGAGGAAGACTGGCGTCTCTGAGGGGCTCAAAAGGGGCCGTACCAAGGCCCTGCAAGACCACATTAAGGTCCCAAGAGGGTACGGAGCGCAGTCGAGGTGGATTCACCCTTCTCGCACCCCTAAGGAACCTGGTGACCAGTTCATGTTGGTCGAGAGACTTACCCTCCACGAGATCGTGATGAGCGGCAATAGCGGCTACATACACTTTCAACTTGGATGGGGAGAGGTTATTCTCTAGTCTCTCTTGTAGGAAGGCCAACGCTGACCCGATCCCATGGGAAGAACACCAGGATGAGAAGAGACGCCACTTATAAGCATATAGTCGCCTAGTGGCGGGGGCTCTAGCCTGCAGGACAGTCTCTCTGACCGCCGACGGCAAGCCACTCAAGGTGCCCTTCCCCTGCGACAGAAGATCCTTCGTCAGGGGAATCGGCCAGGGGGGAACTGTCGTCAGAGCCACCAGGTCTGAGAACCAAGTCTGGTTGGGCCTATAAGGTGCCAGTACCAGTACTTTATGTCCCTCTTCCCTGACCTGTGCAAGGAGGCTCACTGGGGGGAAGGTGTACTTCAGCTTGTCCCGCGGCCAGCTGTGTGCTAAGGCATCCATGCCGAGGGGTCCCTCGGTCAGGGAGTCCCAAAGCGGGCAATGGGTGGAGTCAGGGGAGGCAAACAGGTCCATCTGCGCCTTGCCGACTGCACGGGGATGGAGTCGCCATTCTCCTCGGGGTGTCCCCTGACGAGAGAGAGCATCGGCTGTCTGGTTCAGGTCGCCCGGGATAAAAGTGGCTCGCAGGGACTTGGTCACCTGCTGACCCCAGAGGAGGAGGCGTCGGCAAGTCGTGACATCTGCCGTGAACGTATGCCGCCTTGTTGATTGATGTACGCCAACGGACCAGCTGATGTGTCTGACCGGACCAGCACGTGTTTGTCCTGCACGAGGAGCCGGAGCCTCCTCAGTGCCAAAAGGACAGCCAGCAACTCTAGGCAGTCCACTGTCCACTGCCCCGGTACTGCATGCTCGTTGCACACGGCACCCCGCCCTGCAGGGAGACGTCTGTCGTGACCATGACGCGCCTCGAACCTGCCCAAGCGGAACCCCCGCTCGGAGAAAAGTCAGATCTGACCAGGGGTTGAGGGTGCGAAGACACTGAGGCGTTACCGTAATGCGCCTGGTGCCGATGTGCCACGCCATCCATGGAACCCAACTCTGAAGCCAGTGCTGAAGCGGCCGCATGTGCATCAACCCGAGAGGGATTACCCCTGTCGAGGATGCCATGTGCCCCAGGAGCCACTGAAAATGTTTCAGCGGGACCGCTGGAGTCCGCCTGACAAATTTCAGACAGTTCAGCACCGACTGCGCACACTCGTTGGTGAGACGCGCAGACATACGGACAGAGTCTAGTTCCATACCGAGATAAGAGGAGCTCCGCGCTGGGGAGAGCTTGCTCTTTTCTCGGTTGACCCCGCAGGCCCAGACGGTCTAAGTGTCGGAGCACGAGGTCCCTGTGCGTACACAACACATCTCGCGAGTGTGCCAAGATAAGCCAGTCGTCGAGATAGTTGAGTATCTGCACGCCTTGCTCCCTGAGGGGCACTAAGGCGACCTCTACAAGTTTGGTAAAAACCCGAAGGACAGGGCCAGACCGAAGGGCAGGACCTTGTACTGATACGCTCTGAACGGTTGGTGTCAGTGTTTACGTCGAGATGGAGACGTAAAAAGTACCCATCCTTCAAGTCGATTGCCACGAACCAATCTTGGTGACGAACTGAGCTCAAGATGCGCTTCTGCGTCAGCATCCTGAACGGCAGCTTGTGTAGGTGCTTGTTCAGGAGGCGCAGCCCCCCACCTTTTCTGGGCACTATGAAGTACGGGCTGTAAAACCCAGAAGGCATCTCTTTTAGAAGGACGGGTTCGATCGCACCTTTCGCCAGAAGGGCGGCAACCTCGTCCCGAAGCACGGGAGCATTCTCCCCTTGAACCGAAGTGTGGAGAATGCCCCGAAACTTGGGCGGGCGCCTGGCGAACTGGATCGCATAACCGAGACGGAACATCTTCTCTAGCCAGCGTGACGGGCTGGTGCACTCTTGCCAAGCGGCCAAGAACCGTGACAGGGGAACCAGAGGGACGATCTGCTTCATCGTGCCGTGGGAGGCTGGTTCGGTGACAGACAGAGCGGTCACCTCGCACGGGGCGGAACCCCCGGGGAGGTCGACGGCTCTGTTGAAATGCCTGCTTGTTGTCGCTGACCAACGCAACGTCCGGTGAAGGTTGTGGCCGGCAGCTTGATCCGTCCAAGACACCGTCGAGTCGAGGGTGCTGTGGAGGAAGAAAGCCCACGGAAAAACTCTCTTTTTGTGAGAATGTGGGTGCCGGGCCCTGATAAGGTCATCTTAGCGGCCTGCTGACGGGGGGGACAGATGCCTTCCTCCGCGGGGGTCTGTGTCTCGGGTGGGCCATCGTCTGGGAGGGCCCTGGAACCGGAGGAGCCGCCGCAGGGGGCGGGGCTGCTAGGAAGCAGGCTGCGCTCGGGACCATGATGACCGATAGGTGGTCACGTCGCGGCATGGCAAGAACTGTTGTGAGACGTCCTCCACGGTGTCACCAAACAGCCCAGCTTGCGAGATGGGCGCATCCAGAAGGCGGGCCTTCTGGGTGTCGCCCATCTGCGCAAGATTGAGCCACAGATGCCTCTCTTGGACCACGAGGGTGGACATCAACCAACCCAAGGCACGTGCCGTGGCCTTCGTTGCCCAGAGCGCGATGTCAGTGGCAGTGCGTAACTTGCTCATGCGAGTTGGGGTTTTAGCCTGAAAGACCTGAAGGATCGCCATAGTGTGGAGGGCGGAAGCGGCCTGTCCAGCAGCATTGTAAGCCTTCGACACGAGTGTCAAAGAAAGCTTACAAGCTTTGGACGGAAGTCTAGGTCGACCCCTCCAGGTGACAGCTGTCTGCGGGCACAGGTGCACCGCAACTGCACGCTCCACCTGGGGGATGTCAACATAGCCTTTGGTCGCCCCGCCATCCAGGGAAGTAACAGCCACCGAGCCCGCTAGCCTGGAACGCACCGAGTGCTGGGGTATGGGTGGTCCACGAAGCCGAAGCTGATGGAGCGACATCCATAGGAACCCCCAAATCACCCCCGCTGCTCGCCGAAGCGGTCAACCTCGCCGAAGCGGCAGTCGAAGTCGCCTGGGAACTTGCCGTCTGATTCAGGGATGAGTCTGTCACACCCAAGGACACAGCTGCGAGACACGCTCGCTACTGTGAGAAATTTGCTCTTTTAGGTCGGTAGCTCGCTGCCGAGATGCCCAGGGGAAGTCCGCTCTCAGGAGGGAGAAGTCCGCTTCTTTCCCCCTCCCTGAGAAGTCCGTCATTGCTTGACAATCATGTGCCAACGCAGGTTCCGAAGAACAAAGGATGAATGAATGACCGCCGTATGCATGGGGTGGGGACTGGCGTGCGTGTGCCATTCGCCAAGCCCATTGGCGTTTTAAAATTCCTCTCGGAGATGATAGGTTCTCAAGATCAAACCCCAGTCTGTCTCTCAACACAACGTCGAGAGACCGACTGAAGGGGAACCGAGGTTCATATTGAACCGTGGGTGAGCTGTATTGTTGCATCCCTAATATTTATGTCTCTTTTTTTTAGTAACCACTGCCTAATTGTATGTAAATCTGCTTTACAGCAATGCAAAATTGTGAAAAGCGCTACATAAATGAAATAAAATTGAACTGAATTCACACAGACCCCAGCTTCTACTGACTCACTGTTGTTTATGGCTCATCTTCACCACTTCGCTTTATTGTTTCATTTATCTAGTGCTTTTTTTGAAAAAAAATGAAATTACTTTGTGTCTATTCTGTTCAGATATGATATTGGACAAGATCCCAGTGATGAAGAACAGCTTTTAGAATATAAATCACAGTGAAATCATACAGAGAGAAACAATCAAATACAGCAAACGAGACACGAGGCAGCAAGAGAGAAAGATGTTTTCTCACCTCTACGGAGAGGAAGCAGCTTGTTCTCTAAAACCTCTCGAGCGTCTGTACCTTCATCCATCAGGTCTAGTTTAGTGATCACACCGATGGTTCTCTGACCTGCACATGAAGAAGAGTTAGCAACTTACATAATGCCTCCAGAGCACTGATGCCAACATGCGCCTCTTTAGAAGAAGAAAGAATACAGCTCCTCCCAGGGGTGGCGTTTGCCTATGGCAGTTGCCATACCCTCGCATTCAGACAAAACAGCGGAAACAAAGTGTGCATAATGATGCTCATTAAAGATCATCAAAATATTTTAGTCAGAAGCATGTGTATTTGAGAGTGTAAAACCGATGCTCACTCAGCAACAGTATCAATGGTGTAGTGAATAAGACGCGTGACCAGTGGATTTATCACTATCGCGATGCAGGTTCGAATCCACCTTTCGATTGTCTACATTTTCACATCACATATTAAATCATACAGGCATTTATTTTTCAACAAAATGGAGAAACTATATAAAAAATGCCTTTTTTAAGGTGTATAAAGGGTAAGTTCATCCCAAAAAGTTCAGTTTGTTTTTCGCACATAAAGTATTGTCGTCGCTTCAAAAAAATTCCATTGAGCCACTATGAGCGGATGGACCATTTTAACGATGTCTTTAGTACTTTTCTGGACCTTGACAACAACTATAACCATGATGTCTGAGGAGGCCTCGAAATCTCTCGGATGTCATCAAAAATATCTTTATTTGTGTTCCGAAGACGCCGGGAGGTCTTAAAACATGTTGAACGTCATGTGGGTGAGTAAAAAAAATGACACAAATTTGATTTTGGGATGAACTTACCTTTTAAGAATAAAGTGTATGGTAAAGTAAGGGGTAGTGAGGAGGTCTTTATTGTCGACATATGCCAATAAATTGGCAATTATTCTTTTTTTATTTTTTTAACAGTCACATAACAATCTCATCTGCCCAAGTCAGATGTATAAATTTTGCAAGATGAATAATATTTGTGAATCTATGAATAACTCAGAAATGTACTCCATGTGCCAGGGTTGCGCAGTCACAGTGTCACGACCGGGGGAGTGACAAGGAGGAAGAATCCAATTGCAGGCAGCGGTTTGACAAGAAACAAGACTTTAATAACACGACAAAACAAAAACTCACGATCGTAGTGAAAACACGGACTGGACTAATAATACAAACTGAAAATAAACACTTCCCTCGAGGGGGATAAAACAAGGGAACAAGATAAACTAAGACTTACAGAAATAGACAGGATCCAGACAAAATACATACAAGGCAACGAGATAACAGGCAAGGAATACAGTCCAACAAGGCAAAACAGACAAAACAGGCAGGGTATACAAAAAGGGGCAATATAGCCAGTAGTAACGAGCGGTAACTAGAACGAACAAGCAGTACGAACGAGCACAGGACAATAGACACAAGGGCATTATATAGGGAGGATAACAAGGGTAAATTAACACAAGGCAGGTGCGGGGAATGAGACAATAATGGAAAGCTAAACGAGGGAACGAGAGGGGCGGGGCCAAAGACGAGACCGGAGAGAGCGCATGTTATGTCAGAACCAACAATAACATGCCTCTCTCCACACAAAACATGAGGCTCCGTCAAGATCCTGCCACTAGACCAAGAAAGACATGACATGATGAGGCAGAATCATGACACACAGTTCACTGCACTAAATATTTGCACGTCTTTTTGGATTACATGTGTTTTCTTTTGGATGTCCCAGATTGTGCACTGCTTCAACCTCGCTGCTACTCGCGCACCGAGTCCATGTACGTTAACTAGATGCGGACGCGGAATCCTGTTACTTAAATGTCATCTGGCTGTTCTGCGGGTCTGAGTGAATTATGTGCACAGTTTAACATTCAACACGAGTGATGGTCGAGGATTTATCTGCATCTGCACTGTATGAGGATATGAACTTCATCTCCAGAGTCGCTCTGAGAGTTAATATTCCGAGCGTTTTACTGTTTGAGTGAAGCTATCTGCAAAAACACAAAAACTCAAGCGTCTTCCCGAAGATTCGTCAAAATAAAAGTCCCGTTAAGCTGAACATTGCCAGTGTAGTGTAGTGTACTCTAGTATTTGCTATTGAAAATTGTAGTGCCCTTGTAGTAAATTGATAAACACTGTATACTTTAGTTACGCTATAGTATACTACAGTAATTTATGTGGACAAATATACCACTACTGTATAGTAAAAAATGAAAAACACAGAACTTAGAAAAAATAAAACAAATGTAGGTAATCTAAAACTGATTGTCCCTGATTTACATTAATGTCATTTGTCATTTACCTGTCTATTCATGATGAACTGCACTTGCACATTTTTTTAATGATGACAACAGATGATTTATACTTGTGCTTCTATTGTTTGTCCTGTGCTACCAAACTTTAAACCTCTCTAGCACCAGTGCTATGTGCAAAAAAGTTAACGTACAGCCTTAACACTAATAATAATTACTGCTTGCCTTTGTTTTATAGCAGTCACGGAGAGTAGGCCTATAACCAAATTCAGGCAGCCAAAGCGGACACTAGTTAAAATGCTTAGAAGCAAACTTGACCAATCTAAATCCGAAACAATTATATTGAGAAATCAAATTAAATATAATTTTTTATCTTTAGACAAGTAATTTTTGTACTCTGACAAGTGAATGACAAATTTACTTGTCCGAAGGACAACCACATGACAATGCTTAATGTCAAGCCCTGTGGTTGTTATGACAACATATGGCTGTGGGTTTGAAGCGACTGTCACACACAGTATGGCAAATGGTTTAGTAGATATTTTGTTGAAGTTGCCCTTTTGCTGCAGAAATTAGAGCTTTAAAAAGCACATTTGAAGCGATATGAGTCTCTGTGCATGTTTTGTTTGTGCATTCTTTCAGTTTTGTGGATTCTTGTACACGTTTTGTTTAGATATAATGTGGTATAATTTATGGTTCCGTTACTTTGGAATGTCGTTGTTGTATGGCCAGAGGAAATTTTGCCATACCCTAGGTTTTGGTGAAACGCCGTCACTGGCTCCTCCAAATGAAAAAAACCCCTGCAAGTTTAGAGGGAAATTCAGGGAAATTGTATAAGTTTGATGCGACTCACCCTGCGGGTCGACGTCTTTGGCCAGTTTCAGAGCATCAGAGTTGGCCAGGTCAGTGTTAGCGGGGGTGACGGCCAGAATCAGACAGCTCTCTCGAGATATGAACTGCATGATCATATCACGGACCTGATGCTCGATGTCTGCCGGCTGATCTCCCACTGGAACTTTAGTGATGCCGGGCAGGTCTATGAGCGTCAAATTTAGCACTGCGCAACAACAAACCAGCAACAACATGACGAACAACAACCTACAGGTGTGCTGGAATCTTTCAGACAGGTTATTTCAGACAATCTTTTCTGACAGGTTATGCAGTATAATCCTTCATGCTGTATGAATTAGATAGCATTACAAAACCATTACAAATAATCCAGCAATAAGGAATAATTCACGTGTGTTTAGAATCAGTACCGTGAGGGGAAGACACCCTCAGATTGATGGGAACGGGAGAAATGCCCTTATTTGCCCCAGTGACCCGGTCCGTCTCGGCTTCAATCTCTTGACGGACTTCATCAAAATCGGTGAACTTCTTCCCTTTGCAGTGCAGAAACTCTGCCCACTCTATACATTCAACATCACACAGAAAACACAAACATACAGCAAAGAAAGTAGGTAAATCATATTCATGTATCAATCTGAAAATCTGATTTCATGTTCTTTATAACATCAAGTATTTCAAAGAAAAGTCTTCAACTAAAAATATGTGTTAATTTAGTTTAACACATATATTCTGTGTCTCCAAGCAGTTTACAAAGCGTCTTATTTTCCTTCACAATCGCCGGTAAAACACAACAAAGTCCAGAGCCTACAACACATTCTCTCAGTTACCAGACCTTCTGTGTTTCATACAGACTGTGGCGATCAGAATATAAAGTAAATGGCCTGATAAAACATTAGATTGATTGATTTACCATTATTTATTTAAAAAAGTATTGTCCGGACCTCCACCGCAAAAAAAATATAGACCGCAGCCCCCCCCCCCAAGCCATAAACCTAGGGGAAACACTGAAGAGTAAAATCTGTTATAATGTAAATACATTTGGGGATACTTCACCCAAAAATTAAAATTCTGTCATCATTTCCTCACCTTCGAGTTGTTTCAAATCTGTATACATGTCTTTGTTCTGATGATCACAGAGAAAGATATTTGGAAGAATGCTTATAACCAGACAGATTTTGCCCCCCATTGACCCCCATAGTAGGAAAATTTACTTTATCTTTGTTGTTGTTCTGTTGAACACAAAAGAAGACATTCTGAAGAATGTAGGACAGCAAACAGTTCTGGGGCACTTTTGACTACCATTGTATTTTTTCCTACTATGGGAGTCAATGGGGCGCAAAATCTGTCTGGTCATAAGCATTCTTCCAAATATCTTTCTCCGTGTTCATCAGAACAAAGACATTTATACAGATTTTGAGTGAAGTGTCCCTTTAACAATGTGCCCTTTTGGTTGTTGGGAAGTACTCCTCATGTCCCAGATATTGTCTGGTCCAGGTATCAGAATCAGAAAGAGCTTTATTGCCAAATATGTTTGCACATACAAGGAATTTGTTTTGGTGACAGGAGCATCCAGAACACAGAAACAGCAACAACAGTACACAGAGACCATAACACAATAGAATACAGTACACAATGATTTAAATAAGGGCCTATGGGTATTTGGTATGTGTTATGAGATAACCACATGAGGTATGTGTTATGAGATAACCACCACATCCCAAATTCGCCCAATGTTACGTGTCATGACAAATATGGGAATCACAAAGTGACGTCACTGGAACAAATATGGTTCAGTCCAAATTCATCTTCAGAACATAAATGTGTTAACTGGGAAGACCGACAGACAGAAAGACAGACAGGAGTGTGTGTGTGTGTGTGTGTGTGTGTGTGTGTGTGTGTGTGTGTATGACTTCACCTGTGTTGGAAGTGATGAGCTGAAGAACGAGAGGTCTGCGGGTGACAATTCCAGAGCCACGAGGCAGAAAATCCCTGAAAGAACACTCACCGATGATTATTCATTACACCCTGCCTTCAATTCAATATCTCTGCTCTTTACACGGCACTCTGGAATGCTTCATTGTGATTGGCCATATTCCAAGGCCTGTTATTTCCAATAAAGGCAGCTCAAAACTAATAATGCACGGCCATCCAGCTACTGCAAGTCATTTTGACAGGTGCAGTGGCAGTCTGTCAGATTGGCCTCTTTATTGCCACCTGTGTTATAGACACCTTATATCTGCCACTTTTGTTCTGACTAAATGAAAACAAAGCGTTTTAAAATATGAATAATATTTCCTGCTAAAACCGAGCCAATCACACAAACTATAATCATAAGATTACTGTTGTGACTCGAGGTAATACAGTGTAATGGCGGATTCAGACGGTACGCGGTGAGCGGTGGAATTGCCATGCGGCAGCCGCCTTTCTCTCTAGTTGAAGCGCTTTGAGCAGTCTAGGCGGTAGGGTTGTCACGGTACCATAAACATGTCTTACGATACTATACCAGCTGAAGTATCTCGATACCAAGTAGTATCACGATGCTGTGCCATATAATTCAAATCTATACAAAAAACACAGATTTAGATTAAACACTTTGTATTTTCTAAACTGTATTATACTTTGCACTAGAATATGTTGTTGTATTAACTGTAGTAATTGGATAAATTGTAGCAAATACGTTTACATTTAGTCATTTGTAAATACTATAAATACTGTAGTATACTTAAATATTTCCCAGATAGCACAATCCATCTGGCTTACGTCTATTTGACGTCTGCATTTACATCTGCAAGACATCTGCAATACGTAGTTTGCTCATCTGCAATACGTCTCGGAGATGTCTGAACGTCTGTGATACGTCTGCTAAAGATCTGGAGATCTGCTGCGTAAAAACATCTGCTAAACATCTTAGAAAGAGCTGTTTTACATCCATTCTAAATCATAAACATCTTACAGACATCTTCTAGATGTCTATATGATGTCTGACAGCAGACATCTCCGAGACGTATTGCAGATGAGTAAACAATGTATTGTAGATGTCTTTCAGATGTAAATGCAGATGTCAAATAGACGTAAGCCAGATGTATGTGTGCTATCAGGGTTACTATGGTAAGACTCAAAAACACTAGTATCTATGAGTTTTAGTAGTTTACTGTAGTAAATACAAAAGTACACTAGATCATTTTTCACGTAGGAACTAATTCAAATGTTGGACAAATTTAATTGATACAGCAGTCTTTATAAAGGGAAATATTAGGCTTACTTTAAATGCAGAACTAAAACGGCCAGTAGGTGGCGTCAATTTTCCACCGAGTTAGTGAATCATTTAACCAACTCGTTCAAATCGCCAATTTGAATCATTAACTCGTCCGAGACATTCAAAACACACATTCATTTTGGAGATAAACCCCGCAAAAAGGCAGATGTAAGTGTTCAAATAAATATTAATGCGCATATGCAACATTAACTACGGTACTACGATACTACCGTTTCAAAAATAGAGAGGCATCGCGGGTATTTTGAAGCTTTAGCATCGCGATGCTACCGTAGCACCGGTACACCGTGCAACCCTACTAGGCGGTGCTCGCGTCGCGGTGTCGGGCGGACGTTGCCATGATTACAACCAACAAGATCCCACTTGTATTTGTCCCAATTTTCTTCTATGCCAACTGCTGCCCGCTTTTTGGGAATTACACACTTAGGTTTGGTATCTACTTATTTAATATCTGAGATATAATGTATATCTCAATTTCATGGCTTGTTTTGTGGTCCAGGGTCACATATGTGAGATTATACTTACAAATAATCAAATCAAATTGTGTCTGGTTTGCACTTTGTGTCTTGCCTTAAAATCAAAAGTAAACAGGCTTTCCTACATTTGCAGCCGTGTAATAAGCAGGATAATGTTCAGCCAGAAATGAAGCTCTTCAGTGTGATTGAAGATCCTCGGCTTCACGTTGGTGTGATTGTGAAGAGGATATTGTCTGAGAATATTATTTGAACAATGTAATGTATTTGTTATCATTAACACAATGATGTTCACAATGATGCATTGACATGTTGTATATTTGCCTATTGTATATCCAGTGGCCTTTCAGGTTGTTTAAAGGGAGAGTTCAGCAAAAATCGAAATTCTGTCATCATTTATTCCCCATCGTGTCGTTCAAAACCTGTGTATGACTCTTTCTTCAGTTTGGCTAAACCATCCCTTTCACTGTCAAGTGATATTTAAATTCTGCCTGAATATTGGGCTAAATGTTTCTTTCAATTTAATCTGTATATGTCTCAATACGTTATTATTATTATATTACGGCCAATATACAACAGTTATAGATGAGAGATACTCACTATGTAAAAGAAATCATGTGTGTAAAATGATTAACAAATCAATCAGTCAATCTGTTCATCACAGTGTGAAGCTTGGACGACTGCATGGATGATGGATGGATGGAATTCAGCTTATTGTAAATATCTTACAACTGTACTTTTTGATATTTGATATCATCTCATGTAATGGATAGTTTAATGGATGGACGGAACGATGTCGACTCACTTGCCCACGAAGTTCTCCAGCACGGAGCTCTTGCCGGCGCTCTGTCCTCCCACCACAGCGATCTGCGGCAGGTCGAGGTTACAGCTCTGTCCGATGGAGCTGAAGGCGTCCTGCAGCCGGTTCACCAGCGGGATGAGATCCTCCATGCCTCTGTTACCCATGATGACGACGGGTGCTGATGCTGAGGACACAAACACTGCAGCAGTGACGCTCAAGGACAACAGCTCGTGCGCATCACTCGCGCACTAATCAGTTTAGCACGTGTGTGTGCTTTTTAAAGATGCATTCCCGATGTCACAGATCAAGATACACTTGTTCGTGCGAGCTGGGGATGATGTATTGCTTGTACGCCATCGTCATGGCCCGCGGCCTCTATAAACACACACACAATTCCTGAAGACTTACCGCGATAACAGCCTCAGATCCCGTTATTAATGTCTTATGAGTGCTGAATAAAGCCGAGCACTGGCATACACATATGTGTGTCTTTCTGTCCAAATAAGCACGAATCGCTTCTTCTCAGTCGATGATTGACGCGCTCTTCGCCTCGCTCTAGCGGAGATTTATCCGCTCTGCTTCATTACGGTAAAACCTTCACCTCGTGAGCGACGTCCAGTCACGACATCTCATAACCATTCATGAGCTGCGACTTTAACTCTATAGGGCTCGCTGGTTGGCCATCTCACCTGCGCCCACGTACAAACGTCGAGCCGTTTCACCAATCAGTTAGCGAGAATGGGTGACGTAATTCATATTCATGAGGCAAGCCTTGGCTGTAGTAGAACTCGCACGGACACCCCTACGGTTAAGTACTCGGAGGCTGGAATATCACGTCGACCACGACCAATTTTTTCCCCAGACATATATAGATGTTTTTTCTTAAAAACATCCTTGCTGTCATTTAGATTTTCACCACTACGGCATAAATCTGAGAAACCTGTCAATATTGTCAAAACGTGTCGAATCTAACTGAAACTCCATTAATAAACGAAATGCTGACATTACATTGATTGACTTAATGTCTAATTAATTACTATAATATAGTGTCTCTAAACATTGGCAATAAAGGTCACAGTTTTCGATGAGTGAATGAAAGCGTTTTAAAGCAACTGTTGAAGCGCTTTAAATGTGCTTTTATGTCCCAGTGAAATAAAAAAATGACAATTCTTATTTTTCATGAAATATTGCACTAGGATATCTGAAGACCAGTACATCACGTCGCTACAACGTTATCCATGGGATTAATTCACAACGTTATTTGAGGACGTGGCTAGGACGTTTATGAAACATAAGCAAATATTCTAAGAAACGTAACGTTGCAAAGGCGTCCTCAGAACATGGTCACAAAGTAATGTCACGGTGACCAAATGAAGACGAACTGGCGACGTCGTCAGAACGTACTGTGTTAGCTGGGGAGTAATCAAAACATCACACAAATCATCAGTGGCGTAGCCTCACTTTGCTTTGAAAAGTAGTGGGGACAGAGATGACAAAAACAAAACTTTAATAAATTGTTTCTGTAATATCTCGTTGGGAATATTTATCATTTATAGTGGGCGGTCCATCCAATGGCATCTCTGCTTTTTGACTCCAGCTCTCACAGTAGCCTATGGGGTTCCCAAACTGTCATTTGGGTAAGATCACTTGGCTGTTGCGATGCACTTAAAAACTGTTTATTCCTATGACTAAAAATGTCACTTATTCATTGATTTATGCGTTTTTGTGCTTGAACACTGGATGCACAAGCAAGTGCCTCGAGTGCGGATGATGCATGCATTTCTTGCCACGTTTTTGGAATCGCGGCTTAGTCTTCCGCATATATAACTTACGAGTGTGAGCAACAGAGATGGTGAGAACGCGGCGCATCCTGCATTTTCCACGAGTTTTAGATGTAAAGATCGCATATCACAGGCAGTTTCTGCCAATCTCATATTAATCTTGAGTGCCTATAAGGCAAACTTGTTTGCCTATGGGCAAAAATGTCCAATGAACCAAACAGAAGGTCAACCCCTACAGGCAGTTCAGTAATCCACTTTGAGACAGGTAACTGAAAAATACACTAGATCGGTAGGAGAGTCATATTCCAATGAGAATCCACTAGACCGACAGGGCAGAGATGCTTGGATGAAATCCACTTTGACCGACAGGAGAATTCTATTCCAATGAGAATCCACTAGACCGGCAGGGCAGAGATACTTGGATGAAATCCACTTTGACTGACAGGAGAGCATACAGGGACCCGTCTCCAAGACTAGGAAGCGGTTCCTTGTGAGGCTGGGGACGTGTGGACGGGAAATCCCTCCAGAGCCGTCAGACCGACCAGCCAGATAAACAGGATCTGTGCAGCGAGTCCGACGCTGCAGGCAGACAAGAAGACACCACGTGGCAAACACAGCTCAGGAGCCTGGACGAAAAAGAGGTGATTAGCATGATACCCAACACCCAAACGACCGGTAAGTCATTGGAAAATAACACTGACGATCTGACAAAGGACGGAGGCACAAGAGGGTTTATGAGAGAGAATGAGAAACCAGGAGGGGAGCGAGAAAAACCGTAGCCAACCCAGGTGAACGGAGTGAAAGAATAATGAGGTAATTAATGCGGACACGCGAGGGCGGGGCTGTCACGAAGACACCGAGCACATGGAGAGCTGTCAAACTGCACCATGTGTTCGACATGAAACAAAACAGACAAGTGCTCAGACCCGAGACCCCACATTGTATTATATCTATATTTGATTACTGTGCTGCTTAAATGCATTTAGTTGTTAATTTGTTAATGTTTTGTTGAATTGATGCCTGTTTGTTTTATGATGTTATTAATAAAGTAAGTTTTTAGAATCACCCGCGCTGCTCTTGAGGTCATCCGCCTTTCGGACTAGGTTTGGTGTTCTTTAGAAAGATTGCACACAGCATTAGCTGGTTAATAACCTTCTCGGACTTGCCAAATTCTTTATTCATTAAATGTAGTTTTTTTGAAAACTCCCCCTTATTTTCCTCAATTTATAAATCAATTTAAACCTTTTAATCTCTTGTAATCTCTCAAGTGAAAATGCTGTTGCATTAGCAATTTTTTTCAAGTCATTCACATCCCCTTGTGTTGATATGTGTATCATTTATTTTTCTTAATTTTATAAATTTATTTTGTTTTGTTTCATTTATTTACTTAAATTAATAATTTATTTGACATGTATCCTATGTAATATATAATTTACTATTTTCTTAAGTAAACCACGATCAAACTGTCATTTATTTTCTGTCCACCTGTTGTGGTGTTGTAGCGTATTGTTTTGGATCTGTTAATTCTGTTTATTTGATGCATAATTTGTTTGTACATTTGTTTGAATCGTTTTTTTTATTAAATCGATGTCTTACCTCTGTACTTGGTGGAGAAACCCTTGTTGGCAAGCACAAAGTTATTTTTTCTCGGGGCTCAAATACTTATTTCACTGACTGAAATGCAAATCAATTTATAACCTTACTATAACATTGTTTCCCCTGTTTTTTTATATCCTGTCTCTATCAGTTCAAATAAACCTACCATAAAAATTATAGACCCTTCATTTCTTTGTAAGCAGGCAAACTTACAAAATCAGCACAGGATCAAATACGTATTTCCCTCACTGTACACACAAGATAACAAGAGGTGAAGTTGCAATGAATCAATGAATGGCTACGGCAACACATGAGATGGGTGTGGTCTATGATAAAAGTCCATGGTAACAAACAAGGGGGCGGAACAACATTGGAACAAGAGGGAAACAAGGTACACTACAAAACAGGCGAGAGACAGACAGGATCATGACAAAGGCTAGTCCCAGACTAAAATGAATGTGTGACCTGTCTTAACTGAATATAACTTGCGGACAGAACAAATATCAACTTGACAGTAATGTGCTTAATTTTTTTTCAAAATTATATATTACATAAAAAATGAATAAATGAAACAAACAAAACTAAATCAGTAATAAACAAATAATACACATACCAACACATATTTAGATGGTTACAAGGCACTTATCTTACTGAAAAAATGAGCTAACGTAACAGCCATATCACTTTGTCATCTCTCAAGTAAAGACAAGATTTTAAGCTCATTTATAAACTGAGGAAAGGAAGGAGGTGTTTTCAAAAACCTATAGGTTTATGAATAAAGAATTTGGCAAGTCTGAAAAGGTTATTAACCAGATAATGTTGTGTACAATCTTTCTTAAGAACACCAAACCTAATTTGTTTATAGCCAGAGGGGATTAGGTGAATATTAACATAAGACATTTTTTTAAGCAGCTGATTCCAGAATAATTTGGAGTAGTTACATTACATAAAAATGTGCTCAGTGGTTTCAATGCCATTCCCACTAAATTTACATTTTGTTTGCTGATAGGTAGCTACTTATTCAAATTCAGTACGTACTGTCAGAGATGCCATTTCGGTGGCAGCCGACGTCATTTCCCGGCCTCTTGACGACTGCTGATGACGTCACTCTCCCGCGTCACGCCTGCAAAATGGCGTCGGTAAAGAAAGGGAAAAAGGTGGTAAACCAGGAGGAATTGCGGCGGTTAATGCGAGAGAAGACGATCTCAGCAGAGCGTCAGAAGCGCGTCGAGTCACCGTACGCGAAGTACAACAGTGCGGGTCAGTTGAGCTGCGCGCTGTGTAACGCGCCCGTCAAATCCGCGCTGCTCTGGCAGACTCACGTGCTGGGAAAACAACACCGAGATAAAGCTGCTGAAGTCAAGAGCAGAGATCAAACCGCCCAAACATCAGCAGCAGCAGCAGCCTTGAAGAGGAAAGCCAAACCAGAGCTCGCGACAGCACCCGCAAAACAAGCCAAACACGAGAACACTGCAGGTGAGAAGTCCACGATCTGTACTCCACTAAACACACGTGAAGTGTACAGAGAACTCGCACCTGCCGCGGACGCATGGCCAGTGAATTTCATTTGTTTAAGTGGGTCACATAGGGGGGAGAATCATCTTCATTTACTAACTAAGTTTGGAGGAGAGACGTCAACTGAAATGGTTGTCAGTCAGAATTGCTTGCATGGAATTGTTTTCCTCTTTAACCCCTTAGCATTCCTGTAAAATTATTCAAAAACGCCTAAAAAAGGCATGCCCAAAGTAAACTGTATTCTGTTCTTTAACCCTTTGGAGTACATGTATGGTTTGTGCATCTTTTGAAAGGAGACACTTTGAGGTTTGTTCATTAACAGTCAGAATCACTGCAAGTGATGTGTGCTGTGTGGAGCGTTGTGCTCATAAAAACATCCCTTGTGTCTGCCATTGCACAAAGAGGAGGGAGTCCTTTCTGATCCACCGTATGCTCCCACGCAAAGATTTCGAAACCAGAGTGTTTATTTTGGGTTTTGGATGGGTTGGAGGGATTTGAGTGATGAGTTGAGCCAAAGTCATTGGTGTTTTTAATTATTGTCAGTAACACAGAGTTTGTAAAAAAAAGTTGAAAAAGCTGTAAAGCGGTGTAGTTAGCTGTACGTATGAGCTGGGGGCCTGGTGATTTGGTGGGTCTGAAGGTGGGTTGTGGTGGTGTCACATCTGGAACATCAACATCATTCCATCTCTCTTCAGATGTGGGGATTGACATCTCAGCTTGACCACTGGTGCTGGCCGTTCTCCCTCTTCCTCTAGCCCGTCCTATGCCTCTTGGTCTTTTGCTGGCAGAATCTCTCTGGGTAGGTGAGGTTTGGGGCTTATCTTCCGATGAGGTGCTGTCGTCTTGCCTGTTGGTATATGGCTTTTTGCTGCTTGGCTCCCAGTCTTCATCCGTTTCATTTGATTGTCTGTGTTACCAAAATGCAAAGAGAAAATTGTTTACAAAACATTTGGATATATTTTTACATGCTCACACATATATAAACAGAAACACATGCACACAAACAACCTGACACACACACACACAACCAGACATATACACCAGTGCACGAGCGCACACACACATGCACGCACGCAAACATATAAGTTACACCCATGCATAAACAATATACACTTTTGCAGGAACACATCAAAACACATAACTCAGTATACACAGTAAAATATGGTATATAATATAATAAAATAAAATACTTACTTGTCGAGAGTGACGTCTCCGCCATCGAAAAACAGGTCCTCTGCAACCGTGTCAATGGATGAAACATCGTTCTCTTCGTCTGAAATGTCATCCTCTGATTGATCACTGTTACGCCGAGTACATTCTTCAACAACTTCGTCAAGTGTAAACTTTGTTTTTATCATCCTTTTTGCCATTTTTCACCTGTATAATCTCTCAACGCTAACTTTCACTTGTAAACTCTCCAACGCTCTCTTTACGCACGGGCGCACGTGTCACTACAGTAATTTGCGCACAGACTTTTTTGCATGATAGATTGAATCTTCCCACTAAAGCTGCATATTAATCTTTTCAGAAGCTCATTGGCTATCATACAAGACAGTCATGTGCAAATTCTGATTCGATTAGATCGATCTGTTGTCCATCAAATTGAGGGCGGTGTTATTGGTCATCCAGGGCGCTCCTTGGCTATTGATGCCTAATGACACCCCTTAGATTCACCTATTGGTTCAAATGAGGTGTCAATTCAAAGTGCAGGGGTCAGTGGCCATTTTGACATCAACAAATTCGTATTGTTTACAATAGAAAAGAAGCTACTCCGCAGAAAACATTGAAGATTTGATTGCTCTTTCGGCTAACTTGAAACAACACTACCACATTCCGTGGATGTTTATGGATATATAAATGTTTTTTGGGCTAAATATTTCATTGAATTAGATCTACTGGAGCTTTTACAGTGTAACAACATCTTTTTTGTTGAAATTTTATGAATCATTGGACTATCGGGAGGCTTCATAGGTGAGTTCCGTCAGTTTAGTCGTTGTTTATTTGATTGTTGGTGGTCTGACAAAGACACTGATTGTACCTTCTGTGTTGATCGTTCCCCTAAATGGTTTACATTATTTGAATCACAAGAATCTCAGCTTTCCAACGATATGTGACATGTTTAGCTTTTTGTTTCGTGAGTTTTTTTAATGTCACAAAGTCAACCCATAAACATGCAGTGTACCGCCAGTGGTACAGTGGATTTCAAAGGGGTTAAATCGTTTTGCAGTGTAGCCTATAATAATCACACAGTTTTCCTTTATTCATATTTTTAGCTTATCATGTTGAATGACACTTTTAATCAAGTGTTTTGTTGTAGGTGTACAGAGCACAGTACATTCTTTCAGCAGTCAGTCATGAGCCTAATATATGCTAAAAAAGTCACAAGTGATAAAAAGGGGTGTGAAACTGAAAACAGAACAGTTTAAACAATTCTCATTTTCAATTTGAAAGAGAGCGAGACAAAAATGTGTGGACGTTATAGGTTAAATTAGCAAAACTGCATGTGCAGGATACATCATGTGAATGCAAGAAGTAAAAGCCATGACACACATATTTTTTTAATATTCTAGGAGGCGCTTGCCACAATTAAATTTAAATGAACAACCAATAAGATAGAAGCGTGGCAAAATGTAAAGAGGATGGGCCGGACTAAAATATAACTGTAGCAGTGTATGAGAAGGGGAAGGACTAATGCAAATAATGATATCATGTGATTTCTGATTGGTGAACAATGTGAAAAACAACTTAAGATCACTGTATAAATATTGGAGTCGGATGTGTATTTGTTAGATCACTTCAGATGAACTCTGAATATCTCACTTTGCTTGCTCGAGCAAATAAACATTGAATTCTTGAAATCTGGAACCCTGCCTCCCGAGATGTCTTCCTGCATTGGAAGGTCGATTTGCCTCAACAACGTTAAGCAATGAAGATGATTCATTTCTGTTAAATATGAAAAAGTTAGGACCCGTGTAAGAGAATTCAAGCATACATGCAGAAAATAGCCAATCAAAAATATCATACAGTCGTGGAAAAATTAAGAGACCATTTCGGAGATGTTTTTTTATTTTAAAATTTACTATTTGAAGAATTTGGTTCCAAAAATCCGTTTTTAAACATTTTCAAAAATCATGTTTTTTTATTGTGCATTCCAATGAATATCAATCAAACTGCAGCTGGTTTGTTTTGATTTAAGCCATAATAACTCAAAAAATACAGCTAACTAACACAATAAAAACATGACAACATCATAAAATACAGTTTTTCAAAAAATTCTAAAATCTCATTTTGGAAACAAACTCTTCATTTGTACGTATATGTTTAGGTAAAATGATCATTTTTGTTTAAATGTGTAAACTACTAACAATATTTCTTCTGAATTTTAAATAAAAATATTGTTTCTACTTGCATTTATTTGCAGACAATTCTGGAGAAACAGGTGAAAAAACCCCGAGCATTTTTTCTGCTATATATATGCAAAGAAAACAAGTTCATATTTACAGTAATATTTCTACATGTATTTAAGAAAAGTAAAAAACGGATATGTGCGTGATCACCTTGATTTTTATCACAGTTTTCACGTGTCGTGTCATTCTGCCAGTCTTTCAAATTTGCTGTTGGATAACTTTGTCACTCCTGAGGTTTGATTTGATTGAAATTCAACAAACACTGGACTGGAATGACCACAATACATTCAAAAATTGATGGTTTGTAACGAACATTTGGAATGGTCTATTAATTTATACAGTATAATATACATATATATATTCAGTGTATATACAGTATATCATTTATTTCTGTCATTTTGCCTTTATTTATTGATTCATTTATTTGGTTATTGGCACATGAATGTATGAACTAATTTATACTTAGTTTTCTAAAGAACACTGGTGAGCGTGATGAAAGTGTGCCTCGCTCTTATGCGTTTTCTGCAGCCATTTTCCCGGTGCCGTTGCCATGGTGAATCGTAACATCAGAACTCGGTTGATCATGTCTTTTTATAGTGGTGTTGCACACACTTAACTCCGAGTCGGCTGTTCTGAAACCCATCTCAGATTAAGAGTTCACGTTTGAACTCCGACTGAAACAGGACGAGTCACGTTGTTTATTATTTGGAGTTGTTTAAAGTTTGTTTAGATGATATGATGGGTGTCAAGTTGTAAAACACTGTGTTTGTCGTGTCATGTGATGTGCACAGGTGCTGCATCGGGACTTCAGGTGTCTGCGGGTCTGGGGCTCCTGGCAGGAAACTATGATGATGGCGACGGAGATATGGACACGAGCAGTAAGCATCCAGCTAAAGACGCAGCTGCTAATCTTCCGGCAGATTTCTTCGACAGCAGCGGTGGTGGCGTCCCAGCCACAGGTCCCAGTCACTCCGGCTCAGTATCCAAAGCCTCTGATGATGAAGAAACTGCGCTGGAGAGGAAAGACAAAACAGTTGAAGCTTTACCAGAGGGTTTCTTCGATGATCCCGTGAGAGATGCCAAAGTTCGTAACGTGGACACACCGAAGGATCAAATGGACAGAGAGTGGGAGGAGTTTCAGAAAGAGATGCGACAGGTGAACAGCGCATCGGACGCTATCGTTGCTGAAGATGATGAGGAGGGACGCTTGGAGCGACAGATCGACGAGATCGATGAGCAGATCCAATGTTATCGGCGAGTGGAGCTTTTACGGGCTAAACAAGAGGTTGTAAAGGAGACCCTGGTGAAGAAACGGAAAGATCAGAGAAACCAAACGCATTCATCCGGCAGCGATGAGGAAGATGATGATGAAGAACTGATGCACGTGTTGACACAAGACTGGAGGGCCAAAGGAGCTCTCGCTTGACACCGCTTGCAAACATGACCCACGTTATCAGATGTGCTGTGATTTTTCTTATGTCCTTTGAAGGCAACTGTTCAGTAAATCGTGTTGTGCATTGTGTAATTTAAGACTCAACAACAACACGTCATTTTAGGCATTTTCTCCATTTTACACACACCTCTGGTTTTGTACATTCAAAGCACTTCACGTTTCATTTGTCTTTCATTTCAGACAAACCACGTTCAGTTACTGGAGCGTTCCCTGGGGCCAGAATGTAGACCCTCTTTACCATCTCTGTAAATAAAGGCTAATGATACTCTATAACAAGTGCAGCTTCACAGCAGTTGAGTTGAGAAATGTTTATTAAGGTTCTGCTGAAACTTATCAATCTGAATCCAAATAGATCTTGAAGTTGGTGCAGTTGGACATCTTGCCTTTTTACTTCTACACAGGAGTAGACCCGGCAAACCTGTGTGTTCAGGTTATCATCTTGCTTTTGTGCAGGGGTTTTAAAACAATGTTGAATACATCACCCTGATCCCATAGTTCTTCAGATGAGCAGAGCTGTAGAAACTGCCCAAACAGCATTTTTAATACAACTATTTACAAACATTTCATCATATTTTCAGTGTGTTAATAAATAATATTCATTTGAACTTGTTTAAGAAGCAGCCATGAATCATACAACTGAGCTGTATTGTCCTGCAGTATCAGACGCATGCTCCTGTCATGATGTTTATAATGATGAACCTGATGACGGATTTCAATAATGTACAGTGAGAACTGACAGTTAGGGTTAGGGTCAGAAACATAAGATTTCATAATGAAATACTTGCATCAACAAAGTTTCTTTTTTGGCATTAAAACAAGTCTTGAATACTTTAGTTTTGAAATGAATACTTTTATTTTTTGTTTTTAAAAAGACCTTATTCAAATCTAATTAGTGTAACAGTCTAAAAATGTCAATAATTTCTTAAAAAAAGAGAAACCATGATGCTGAAGCAAGTTTTTATTCATCATACATCCAACTAGACATTAACGAAGTACTGTATACTTTTATAGAAAAAAAACTCGTTTTTTTTCACATTTTCACCAGTCCGAGGTTTTTAATAGGAATACTCCAAAAAAGATACGGGGCCTTCCTTAGAGAAGAGGAAGAGTAACTTGGAGTAGTGTTTGGTTCTCAGAGATTGTAAACATTTGACTGAGCTCCACTCTAAACTACTTTCACTTTCATCACAGTCCTACAGCTGGTAATAAGAATTCAGCTACACACATTCTAAGAGAACCAACGGTCAAATAACAGCTTCCATGACTTTTACACAGAACAGCCGATGTTATATACTGATATTGTGTGTGCCATACCTCTAAAACACTTTTTATGAAACGTCCTTTGAAGTCCTGCTTGCAAATGTCTCCTGGTCAATCTGCTCGTTTTATTATCCAACTCGGGGATAATATAAAAAGGCAAAACTAACGCTTCTGTTATTAGTGTTAATACAATATATCATATCCCTCGCCATAGTAGAAAAACCAGGGGAGTCCTTGCCATAGTAGGTATAAATACGATCTCTAACAGAGATTGACGTTTGAACATGCACTAGGGTCCGTGTATCTTTTGGTCATTTGTTTTTTTATAGTTTGAAATGGAACAAATGGGAATGAGAAAACAATCAGGGTATCTACCGTTCATTCCATATCCGTTTTCAAATAAAAAACGGAAAATGGAAAAACTTTACACAAACTTAACACAAACTAAAAAAGGAAAAACGTTTGTTAAAAAAGTAGAAATATTAACTTTTTCTATATTTTGTTTAAACTGGGAAAATTAAATAATGAATATATGAAATAATTAATAATACCTGTTTTTTTCAACCTTGAGCTACAGTACGTTGTTTTGCAAACAGTTTTTTTTTTGCAAATGTCACCAACATGGGGAGCAAAGACGCTGCAAAGCAGCTACAGTCATTCAGGTCAAATTACACAAACTATTGTGGCTTTTAGCAGGACATGCAGACGTGATCTTTAGCAAGGGAAGAGTTAATAGCCATATTTAAGAACTTAAAAACATATTTCTGAAATGGACAGCTCTGTACATGACCGCAGTAAATACATAAATTGCGTATATATGTATACGCAATGTATATAGTAATGTATATAGCTTGCGCTTTGCCAGACTTACGTTCCTTGCTCTTTATTACTCGCGGGAATAGTACGTTATTTTCGCACAAGGCAAATTTCTCACCCGAGTTTTTATTCTTTCAACTTGCACGGAAGACGCAATTTACGCACGTTCGTAGCCCGTTTCTGGCCGCGAGTTTGCATCTATTACTCTGCACTGAGTTTGTATGTAATTTACTCGCACAAATAACTTAATTCGCACAATATAGAGGTTCAAATTATAGGTTACAATTGCTTATTTCCACTCTACTGGTAACACTAATGCGTGCTGTATTTTACTGCTTTCAACTAAGTGAACTGAAAAGTGTGTGGCACTTGCCATTTATTTAAGAAAACCCAAAACAGCATTTGCGCAGAGGTAGACAAAATGTATAAACACAATTTCTCATTAACCCTTATCTAAATAATAATAACAATCAAATATTCGTTTTATGAGCTCTAATATTCAAATACAGTAGCCTATTATTGAGAAAACAATTCGTTTTATTACATTTGCAATATTATTTTCAAACAATGAGAAGGTGTCATGGTTCTGCCCCACCTTGTCTTGCCTTCTTGACCTAGTGGCAGAACCATGACAGAACCTCTTGTTTTATGTGGAGAGAGTCAGTTTTGGCATTCCATATACTCCCTCTCTCCGGTGTGGCGTCTTTGTTCCCGCCCTTTCGTCTCGTTATTGCTTGTTAATTAGTTCATGTGCCGCACCTGTCCCCTTGATTTAGTCCCCTTTATATAGTCCTCTTGTTTCATTGTCCTGTATGTGCTGGTTCATTGTCGTTTGTCTGGTGAGTGCCTGTGCTTTGTTAGTCTAGTTCAGGTTAGTTATTTGTATACTATGTCAAGTGTTAATTTTAGTCTTGTGTAGATGTAGTCAGTTTTAGTCCTGTCGTGTTTTCGTATTCCCATGTTTTGTTATGTTCCCCCACGTGGGTCTTTGTTTTGTATTTATATTTTATTAAATGTCTTGTTAACCCCTGCGTCTGGGTCCTCTGTACTGTGTCCTTGTTCCCTCACCATTCGCGACAGAAGGTAATTGGAAACATTTTTATTACAAATATTTGTAGTTTTTATTTATTTACTTCCTATTTATGTTAATCACAATTCATTTTACATTAAAATAAATATGAATTTTGCTTTAAAAAATCATCTTTATTTATTTATTTTGTATAGGAAGGGCGCAATCTTAAATCTTGCCTATGGCACCAACAGAGGCTGGGCCGGCCCTGGTTTGTGTGTTTGTGCGCGTGTGGGTGTCTGTCTGGGTGCAGGGGGGTGTCTCTGTGTGTTCATGTTTGTATATCCCGGTGGGGACCTAAACCTGAATGCACACCAACACATGGGGACTTGTGTCACCGTGGGGACCAAAATTGTGGTCCCCGTGGGCAAAAAAGCTTATAAATTGTACAGAACAATATTTTTTAATAATCTAAAAATGCAAAAAGTTTTCTGAGCTTTAGGTTTAGGGGATAAAATATACAGTTTGTACAGTATAAAAACATTACGCCTATGGACTGTCCCCACAGAGATAATGAACCAGACGTGTGTGCGTGTTGTGCATGAGGTTGTGTTTGGCGAGTCTGTGTTGTGTGCATGCGCGTTGTGTCTGTCACTTTGCTCTTCATTCTTGACTTTCTTTCTTTCTATACATTTCATGGATTGCTTGTAGGTATCATGTTTCATGTACAGCTGCTTTGTGAAAATTGTAAAAAAGTTGAGTTCACCCGCTATTTGCTTAAGAATGATTTTTGTCACATGCATATGCAGTGCTCAGATCAGGCTGTACTTGTGATCTGTTAGAAAGATGTCGGGAGTTGGCTATTTTATAGGCAACGAAAATTTAACCAATCTCCACAAGAATTCGTACTAGGGTCCCGTGGGAGAGCCGCAGTAATGCAGGCCTCTAGTAGACAGTCTATTAAGCACACCACCCTTAATACAAACCCGTTAAGTTTGCATCAGACGTATTTGTACTGTAAAATATTAGTGATCAAGGCTATAAAAAGAAGGCTTACATTTCTGAAACTGGCCTAGATGAGTCATATTAGACTCAGAGTATTCAGAGTTTTTGCCTAACCTTTCCTAATGAGCATTATGGACCGTGTATCATCTGATCATTTGATTATTCCATTCAATATAACAAACGGAAAAAGAAAAAAACAGTCGATATTTCATTTTTCTGTATGCACAAAATAAAAAAAAGATGTTTTTCTTATTTCATCTTGAAACGGGAAATCCAATAAATAAATCAAAACGAAATAACGACCCTAATTACTGTTTTTCTAATTTTAGTGTAAATTCAGAAAAACTCAAAATGGTCTATTATTTTTCCCCAGCTGTATGTTTTATATTTAAAATCAATACTGCCATGATGTTTGGATGGTTTTGTGAGAATGACTGAAATGCTTGCAGTGTAATATACATAAAACACACACAGACATAAAATCAGCGTTTATTCATGACATTACCCGTGCATTGCAAAACTGAGGAAAGAAATCATTATTACAATGTACACATTTCAAGTGATCTTTCTACTGCTCTACTTAAGTCATTATTCATATATAAATTCACTTTCTACAATATATACAATGCTGACAGCAGAGTTTGTGAAGAGCTCCAGTCAAGTGCAGAATATACAGACAGATTAGAGAATAAATACACATTCATTTTTTAACTACCCGCCCTCAAAGTACTACCGTCAGTTACTCTGGACAAACCAAATAAAACAGCCAAGTGCATTGCATTACATGATCATATAAATATCAAGTGGTTACATGTACAAAAAGCAATGATGTTATTGCTAATAATGAGCATCTTTATGTTGCTGTCAGTTCTCACAGAACTCAAATTCTTTTCAGATAGAAATACAGCAGAAAACATCTCAATATACCAGTGAAACTACTGATTACACTTCCCACAGTTCCTCTCATTACTGTCCTCATGATTTATTCATCTCATTTTCAATACATGAATACAATGTCAATCAGCATCAATTAAAATGCATTAAAACAAATGCTACCAGGATGTATAAATACATTAGAATTTACATACAGACATTGGTTTTGAGAACTGCTCATTGTCAACTCTCTCTATCTGGGATGAACTTTGCAATAAAGGTTCCAGTCACAATAACAAATAGATGACATGAATCATTTCTCTTTCAATCTTTCAGTGCTTAACATGAGAGTCTGTGAGATGAAGTACGGTGTGTGTAAACATCAGCTGGAGCGCTGAATTTGTGCCCTGTGATCCATCGAACAGTCAAACATCACTGACCTCAGTCCAGCTCAAGCCGACACAGCCGCGTGAAGCTCCTCTAGTGTATACACCTCATCTCCATCTGCGTCATACGGCTGAAGAAGAGTCGAGGCTGGAGCATCGGAGCCGAAGACAGACCTTAACTCCTCATACGTCAACCCACCACACCAGTGACCCTCGAGACAGAGCACTCTCTCCAGATCTGACACAAACAGGGCCACACAAATCACTCGCATTTCAGTTCAAATAAGAAAAAAACTCATGGTTGTTTTGCGCCTCTCCCAAATCTATATGCTGTAATGTGGAAAAACAGCTTTGAGAAAACTGAGAGAGAGAGAGAGAGAGAGACCCCTTTGCTTCTGGAGGTGGGGTTTACATGACGTATGCAAATAGCCTCTGCGCACGTGGCCACACAAACAACACACCCACCTATTACGTAATGGCCATGGACCAATGGTGGCTCGAGCGAACTTTCCCGGAGAGTTCTGTTTGGTTTGCTGTGGCGAACTAGTGAAACGAATTGTCGTTTGGACCAGATTTTGTTCGAAATCAGGTCACAGATGGTCATTTTTCGATTTTGAATGTAGTATGCTGAGCCCTTAAAGCTACAAAATCACATTGATTTCTTCTTTTCTTTTGTTCTTTGATGAACATTAGTGACAGGAGTCACAGCAGCAGGTTTAAGAGCTGCCGCTCTGAGCAGGTCTGATGCGCTTCCTATTTTCACTATTCTTTGCATTCATGAAATACTTTATTTAACTCGCTTAAGACTGTGACTGACAAAATGTGCTTTCTGGCATAATCTTGTGTGTTTTTGTTCATTCAGCACGAAAGACAAGTTAATACTGGTTTGCTGTCGGACAGATTCTGACGCAGCCTTTAGCCCGTGTGTACACCAGACTGGACCGCTGTGGCGTTGTGTTGAGTCGTGTGTTCCACAGCCAGAAGCTGTCAATCTGTACCGGACGTATCAATACAACCATTTCAAATAGCACCTAAATATGCCTTTATATGAATAAGAGTGTGATTATACAATGTAAGGCTAGACAATGACGACCATGACAATGATCTATTCACACTAAAACAGTAACCACAGGCACATATGATGTTTAATGCCCTAATGGATTGACAGGAAAGAGTAACACTTTTACTTTTAAAGCGTGTAAGTTGTGTCTAATGTGTTTTTAACAGTCGCCGTGACTTCCAGAAACACTTTTGTAAGGAGTTTTTTGGCAGAACCACAACAGCACATTTAAAGGATTTATAATACATACTTATGTGTATATATGCTTATGTTGCATTTGTAAGAAGGGAAAACAAATCAAATTATGATTGAACTGATTGAACCCGACTCTCATCATATCATTTGGAAAAACAGATAAAACTACACAGACATCATGTTATATGCTTAAATTGCATATGTGTGGGAGTAAAGCCTCTCTCATCTTAACTTGTATCAAAGCACAAGCTTACAAGTTCAATGGCTATTTATAACTTACACTAGGTGGATCTGAAAGAGCATGAGACAAGGCAGAAAAACAAATCTAAGTTACAGAATCTACATCAGTAAAGCAAGCGTTTTGATGATGTTCTGGAAGAGGTTTTGCTTATTAATGTACTTAAAATAGCGTTATGCGAATGGGTTGTGCTGTGGTATCTAGGCAGCGCGGCGCGTGTGAAATGACAATGGCCGTGTGCTGTAAACGCTCTACATACACCCTGCTCACGCATTCAGTGTCAACCCGGCATAAGAGTTCATATGCAACATGCAACAATACTAATGTGAAAAAAAACTGAGTGGCATCGGGCGAGTTTTGAAGCTTTAGCATCGCGATGCTACACCATGCTAGCTTAGTGGGCACATAGACAAAAGCAGTGGACAAAGAACAGAACCCTTACAGAACACCACAGAAGATAAACCCAAGTTCATTTTATCTTTGATATGTGGTGTCGAAGAGAATGAAAAAGGCTTTGTGATTCAGGAATGGGTCAAAGAGAAATAAACACAATCAGTGATGAGATCCTGCTTAGCGTTGTGGTGTTCAACTGTCAGTTTAGTGAATAAAACAAATCCTAGGCAGGATGATTTGACCAAAAAATCCACACATATTGAATGTAAGGTTTAGGAACGACAGCACACCTTTCACAGAGCTGATCCCAGGAAATAGGGCTGTCTTCCGGGTAGATCTCCGACCTCTTTTATGGCGTTTGTGAGACAGAAATCTCGGACGACGAGATGCCGAGGAACCTGAAATGATATGAAACAATGCGTCATGTCCTTATGAAACGTCGGCCTCACGTGAACATGAGCGTCTTGAGTAACACGTACACACCAGTGTTTCTGGAATCATCTTCTCCGGTATGAAGTTTATGGTCAGCGGCTGCTGGACGGTTCTGCGTGATGTGAAGAACAGTCAGTTAGTGTCAGTTGTTTAAAGGAGCAGCGGTAGTGGCATCTAGTGGTGAGGTTGTGAATTGCAACCAACAGCTCACTCCTCCCCCTCCCTTTCAAAGCACTATGGTGGCTGACACAGAACTAAGATGTGGCAGCATTTTCTCTTCTTTGCCGAAGTAGATAAAGTATTTAGGAAACACGCCCTGTAGAGCAGTTTATGGCTACTGTAGAAACAACATGACGAATTCCATATGCAAGGAGACCCGTGGTGTTTTCTAACATAATAAAAACATGACGCTTCATCGTGTAAGATCTTTATACACCTCTGAACACATAGTTATGGATATGACATTGCCTTTCTGTCAACAGATCCACACTGGACCTTTAAGAGTTCTTTGTGAGCTTACATCATCAGTTGCGGAGCTCTGCTGTAATGCGGACATCCATCTGGTGAGATTGGAGAGCACAAAGTGAATACTCTGAATCTGTTCACTGGACCAGGACTCATGAAGCAGTTGAGTGCTGTTTAACTCCTGCAGGCCGTCCTGAACAAACTGTATGTCCTGTAACATCCACAGACAGCCAATCAATTCTCCCCGTTCATACTAACACACGTGTAACTCTCTACATCAAGTCTCTGATATGTCACCTGTTTCAAGACAAAACAACCAGTGTTGTTTTCTTGCCAACTGTGTCCTGTTCGCACTTCATCCTTTGGCCAAAAAGAAAAGAAATTCAATGAACGCTTGAAATATACACATACAGCTAGAAGCGTTCCAGTTTACTGGAAACTGAAAATGTTCTCGTGCAGGTTTTGTTTGCCGTCAACATCAGGAGCCGATTATGTTGGTGTTGTCTGAACACGTGACCCCTGAAGTATTTTATGAATCACATTCAACTCGTCTTTACTGTCGTACCGAAGAAATGCTGCGCTCACTGCGCTTCCTAGTTTTACTGTTGTTTCAAAACGACAGACTGGGAATTATGTGATTCTATAGGAAAATTCAAGCGCAAAGCGCCTACAAACCGTAATTACAATGTCATCCAGATCTCAAATCAAATATTCAGTGAACGAACGCTTCATAATCACTAAAGCACACACGGAGAAATCGTGAGCGCCTTCACATGATTAAACATCACAGTCACATCAATAAAATATGAAAGGAAATCATTTTCTACAGTTTTCTCTTTGAGTTGATCTCTTCTTCTCTCTTCCGCAGCAGACTGTATAAGTGTGACGTCATGTTGAACACTAGTGAGGGTGCTGCCAATAGTAGCCACACTCTACAGAGAGAGAGAGAGAGAGAGAGAGAGAGAGGGGAATGAGTCGACATGAAACAATGTGATGACATTTGGGATTCGTCTGAAGGAATCAAACCTTCTGGAGCTCCTCCACGGCTCTCGGAAGAGCGATGAGATCTGCTGCTGATTTAATGTTTGTCTTCAGGTGATTGACAGCGGAATCAATCGCACTCATCTACACCAGAAAAACATCAATGTCATTTCAGCGACACACAAAACATGACCTACACGACAAGCGTTTCACAGATGACAACAACGCAAGAATGAAAAGACACTGTCGGCTTTTCATGTTCAAGGGTCTCAACACGTTTAGAGAAAAATCCACATGACTTTCCTTTCTCATTTTTCATCCTCAGATTCTTAACACTTTGTCGTCACGTGTTGTGTCCGTGTGCATCTGGATGTGACTATATCAAAGTGAGCAGTAGCACACAAACCTTCTGACTGATGTCTGTCACATTAGACCAGAGTTTAGTCAAACTTCTCTCGCCGCTCTCCAAATCAGACAGTTTTCTCTCTTTCTCCTTCAGATCTTCACTCAGCTTCACAATCTCATGGGAGGAAAGTTGCTGACTGCTTTCCACTGTAAATTCATGCAACCACAACACAACATGAATGAGAATATGACACGTGTGTGTGTGTGTGTGTGTGTGTGTGAGACCTGAACTCACTCATGCGGATCTTCTCTTTCATCAAGTCCAGATCCTGTTTGAGAGAAATCTGCATCCATATGAGACCAGCACATGCCATAACACACGCCGCCAGAATGATGAAGATACACAGTGGGTAACAGAGCGAAAAACACTGCACTGAACCCCTGTAAACACACACACACACACACGTCTGGTTTACTATCTCCGTGGGGACAGTCCATAGGCGTAATGAGTTGTATACTGTACAAACTGTATATTCTATCCCCTAAACCTAACCCTATCCCAACCCTAAATATCATATTACACTTTTTGCATTTTAGATTAAAAAAAATATTGTTCTGTACAATTTATTAGCTTTTTTGCCCATGAGGACCTCAATTTTGGTCCCCACGGTGACACGAGCACCATGTGTTGGTGTGCATTCAGGTTTAGGTCCCCACCGGGATATACAAACATGAACACACACACACACACACACACACACAACATCATCATCATCATCTTCATTCACGCTGCCAGAATGATGAGGCGCGCGCGCGCAATGCCATCAGTCAGTCAGTCACTCACGAGGGCAGCAGGCCGGTTCTGATGAATTCCTGCTCCTCTGAACTGGACTCAGATTCGGTGTCGGGCGGCTCGGTTCGCAGTAATCTGTGTCCGCACGTCTGTTTGTTTTTCTTTCTGCTGCCGTCACTCAATCCGATCAGAGCATTCAGTTCCTTTCTCTTCTTCATCTTCTTTTGAGGGGTCATCGCTGTAGATTGTTACTTGATGAGCACATTTAAATGACCACTGATGGGGTCAAATCCTGTAAAACGGTCACATTAACCGGCTTAGCTTCAACTTTAGCATGTGTTAGCATTCGACGTGACACAAACAAATAACATAGAATCAAGAGAGCAGCATTAGCTCGTGTTCAACCGTAAAACGCCAAATTATCGCCGTGTTCAGGCTCTTAAAACAGATCGAGAACTTCTGTCGATCTTCGTGTAAAGCTACAGCTGATGGGAGAAATCGCTGACAGAGTACAGTAGCAACGGAAGTCAGGACTAAGTTAGTTCCGGTCAGTCGTCACGAGCCGGTTACGCACATGCCCAAAGTTTAAAATAAAATTACAATTATAGTCGGATTCTCTGAACTCTGAATCAAATTTAAAATACGTCAAATTTGCCCTTTGTACAGCATATTAATATATAATCTGGAAACACTTGATTCCGATGCGTCAAAGTGGCATCACGTGACTTTATCAAACACGGCACGTCAAACTGTCAAGTACATCTCAAACACCTTTGAACTTCGGGAGTTTGACGCTAGAGGGCGCTACGGCATACATCTGCGCCCCAAAAGTATGTATGTACTGTTTCTAAGGAATGCAATAAAACTGTTTGAATAAAAAAGTACGTACTGTTTTAGTAATAGAAAGGTATATACATTTTAGTGCGTATGCAAGACAGTATGTAAATAACTGTATGTAAATAAAAATAATAGTATGTAAAGATCGTAAATAAGCATAGCAATCTCACTCTCTGCTCCGGAGCAGGTTATGTTCCAGGGTTAGTTCATTTGAAGGAAATGTTACTAAGCTTTAGGGGTTGTCTGCGCATGTGTGCGTTTTTGATGAGCGTCAAGTGGGCGCGGAAGCACAGATTACGTATAATATATTATCACAGCAATATCACAATTACATTTCCAATCTCACCCATCGCAATTCAGCATTCACAGCTAATTTTATTATTAACTTTATTATTTAACCTTTTAAAATGAAATAATCTTTAAATAAAACAATGTAAGCTGTTATTAATAAAATGTTATATAAGTACTGTATATACTTTGAATTAGGTTTATTAAAACATCTCCAAATATCACTGGATAAATATACACATCTTACAATTTCCAACAGTTAAAGGATGTTAATAGTGAAGTATTTTAACTCCTGAGGATTGCATATCATTACTCTTGTCCACTTATTAGGCAATATTTGATGCAATGGGTCAAAGATATTTGTGGCCTAATGGTCAGAGAGACAGATTTAAAACTTCAAAGGTTGCAGTTCGAGTCCCAGGCTGGCAAGTTTCCAAGGCTTTATTAGGTGACCCCCCAATGGGATTACCATGGCATACTGTTCACATATTTCAATTCTTATTATAATTTTAAACCATTTACATAAAAAATACATAAAAAACTTTGACTTAAGGTTTTCCATACTGACTGTATTCCTTTAAAATGTCTTTCTGATCCTCAGCCTCCTCCTACAGTTTAGTATTGAAAGGCCTTTCTCCAAATTACAATTAGCCTTTCAGGATAGGCCGTTTCCACCTCTTTTAACATTTGGAAAGCCGTGGCCTTTTAGCAAACAAAGTCAAAAGAAACAAACAAAAAACAAAATGTATGTGTATTTGAAAGGGATATCCCGACTGAGTCTGGTTTCTCCCAAGGTTTTTTTTCTCCATTATTCATCATTGGAGTTTGGGTTCCTCGCCACAGCAGGGCAGTGTTGGCTTGCTCACCGGGAGACTGCATTTATTTATTTATTAGATATTATTTATTAGAATGATCTTGCTTGGTCTATAAACACCATGCACTGTGCTGTGTTTTACCTTTCTGTGTTTTTCTGTTTTTTTTATTTGCTCCTGTAAAGCTGCTTTGGAACAATGCACATTGTGAACAGCGCTATATAAATAAATTGAATTGAATTGAATATATATAGGCTACATGACATATTGGTGTAGTGAGGCTGAAGCCGAATTAGAATCCATGTGCAGTTGTTTTTTAAAATCCACAGCAAACAATTCCAAATCGATAGGCAGGTAGCGTAGACGTGAAACAGGCAGAGGTAAAATACCATAAAGCAGTCCAATCCAAACAAGGTAACAAGGGGATGTGGCTAAAGATGTAAACAGAACAGAACATGCAATGGTCATAACAGAAGAAACAGGGCAAATACAATAAACACTCGATAAGGCAGGTAAACTCGCAATACTTCGCAATGGGTAAACGGAAAGGCATGGCTTAAATAGTCCAAGTACAGGAAGTAACCAGTGAGGCAGAGGGCTCGGTAACCAGTCAATACTCAAGACAGGGCTCCCTCTACTGCCGTGGCATTACAATTGGACACATGACTGGGCCTAACATTTTAAACCTCTACGGCCCGATTCACATTTCACGTCTAAAACCACGCGGAAAACGCGAGCTGCACTGCGTTCTTCTTTTTGGGCCATGATAGCCGTTGAGACGAGGAGGTGTTAACAAAGGATATATGGATTAAATGCACTGAAAATACCTTGCAATAACTCTGCTACTAGATTTAGTTATACTGTTATCATCTGTGTCTCCATCTTCATTGAGCTTGTCTATATTGGCTGGTTGGTTCTTGTCACATGACCTGCGGTGCGCTTGCGGTTTTCTGAAAAGTTGAGATTTTTTCATCTCGTGCCTGAAAAAAAGAGCGCGACCGCATCGCCCCCTATTTCCGTGTGCATATTCATATGTATTTTTTATGTAAATGGTTTAAATTTATAATAAGAATTGAAATATGTGAACCGTATGCCATGGTGATCCCATTGGGGGTGACCTAATAAAGTCTTGGGAATCGAACTTGCAACCTTTGAGTCGCACCGCCTGAAAAAAAGAGTGTGTCGCCCCTATTTCCACGCGAATATGAATATGCGTGCGGAAAAGACGCAAAATGTGAATTGGGCCTACCTCTGTCCCAGCAGACCTTCATCATCTGCTGAAAATGTATTATCATTCATAGTGTAGTGTACTGAAAAGCATTACACAAACTTTTCCAAAGTTATGACCAATGTAGTAGTTTCTAGAATTAAAAAAGTCTCCATTAATATGACTACATCAGCAACTGTTGCAAATAAAGCTGATACAATGCAAAGTCAGTTTTCAGAAAACCAAATAAAGGTAGATTTTTTAAGGAACATACAGAGAAGGAACAAAAAAGAGGTTTAATACTGCATGTGATCAAATACATATACACAACACAATTTTGGTAAAATACCATGTTAGACACGTTAAAATAACAGTTACAAAAATCTCAACAAATCTACACTTGTAGACACATGTAACAAAGATAGCCATGAGTATATATTTTAACTATTATAGTATAAAAATAGTGCATATATTTAATAAAATAATTAATATATAGCGTTTATAGTTTTATAAAGACATAACTTTAAATAATTTAATTTTATGATTTTTAATCCCGCAATTTATACACTGATGCAGATTTAAGACTTCTGTGAAAAAAACTCTGATTCATAACGTTGTTTTACAGTCAAAAACTTTAAGCTTCCCGGCCGTTTCCATGATAACTTGTGAAATCTGTGATTCATTGACAATGTCTTCATGTTGTTCCCGTGAGCGCGCGTTAACTCTGGGTATCTTAAAAGGTTGATTAAACTTACTCTTGAAATGTGTTCTGGAACTGACATACCCCGAGTAAGCAAGATTTGGGTTAACCAGCGACTTACAAAGTAGGGGAAAACAATTGAATCAATTTGTGCAACAAAAGCACAACAATGCATATTTACATTTACATTTAGTCATTTAGCAGACGCTTTTATCCAAAGAGACTTACAGATGAGGGAAACAATGGAAGCAATTGGAACAACATAAGGACAACAAAAAGCATAAGTGCAACAAAAGAAAATTGGCCTCACATAGCCTATCACAGTATACAGAGATAAGTTTTTTTTTTTTTTTGAAAGAGTAGAAAAGAGATAGAAGTTAGAACTGATCAGTCAGGTGTTGACGGAAGAGATGTGTTTTCAGACGGTTCTTAAAGATGGCCACAGAATCTGCTGATCTTGTAGCAGCAGGCAGATCATTCCATAAATGTGGAACCGATCCCGAGAAGGTACGTGAGAGAGATTTTTTACCTTTTTGGGATGGCACCACAAGACGTCGTTCGTTTGCAGAGCGTAGGGATCTGGCGGGTATATAAGTCTGCATTAGCGAGTGAAGGTAAGGGGGTGCCAAATCAGTGGTGGTCTTGTAGGCCAGGAGCAGAGTCTTGAATTTGATTCGAGCAACTATAGGGAGCCAATGTAACTTAATGAAGAGAGGAGTGACGTGCGCTCTCTTTGGTTCATTGAAGACCACTCTTGCCACTGCATTCTGGATCATCTGTAGAGGTTTGGTTGTGCAAGCTGGAAGTCCAGCCAGTAGAGCATTGAGCAACAGTAGTCCAGTCTGGACAGAACAAGAGCCTGGACTAGGACTTGCGTAGCATGCTCGGATAGGAAAGGTCTAATTTCCCTAATATTGTAGAGGATGAATCTACAGGACCAGGTGGTGCTGGCAACATAATCAGTGAAGTTAAGCCGATCGTCGATCACCACTCCCAGGTTTCTGGCCGTTCTGGAAGATGTGATGGTTGATGAGCCCAGTTGAATGGAGAAGTTGTGATGACTTTTTGTGTCGGCCGGGATTACAAGCAGTTCTGTTTTAGCAGGGTTCAGCTGCAGGTGATGGTCGTTCATCCAGAGTGAGATGTCGGCTAGGCATGCTGAAATGCATGCAGAAACAGTCGGATCATCAGGCTGAAATGACAGGTGGAGTTGTTTATCATCCGCATAGCAGTGATAGGAAAAGCCATGTTTCCGAATGACAGAGCCTAGGGATGTTGTGTATATAGAAAATTGCAACGGACCAAGCACGGAGCCCTGAGGCACCCCTGTGTCGAGATGTTGGGACTCAGAGACCTCTCCTCTCCAGGATACTCTAAATGATCTACCTGTGAGGTAAGACCTGAACCATTGTAGCACCACCCCAGAGACACCCATAGCCTTGAGGGTCGACAGGAGTATGTGGTGGTTAACAGTGTCAAAGGCAGCAGACAGATCCAGTAGGATAAGTACAGATGAGTTAGAGGCGGCTCTTGCCAGTCTCAGGGCTTCAATGACTAAGAGCAGCGCAGTCTCAGTGGAATGACCGCTCTTGAAACCAGACTGGTTGGTGTCCAGGAGGTTTTTCTGGGTGAGAAAGGATGAGAGCTGGTTACATACCACCAGTTCAAGAGTTTTGGCAATGAAGGGGAGGAGTGATACCGGTCTGTAGTTCTCTAACAGTGCAGGATTAAGAGTGGGTTTCTTCAGTAGCGGGGTAATACGGGCCTCTTTGAAGACTGTGGGAAATGTACCAGTGGTGAGAGACGAGTTGATAATGTGGGTCAGAGTGGGAGCAACCGATGGAGAGATGGCCTGGAGGAGATGAGTGGGGATGGGATCTAGCGGGTAGGTAGTTGGGTGGTTAGAAGACATGACCTTGGAGACATCATCTTGAGATAGGAGAGAGAACGAGGGGAACGAGCATGTGTCGGGCTTTTGGGAGTGAACAAAAGGCGGCGGCACAGGGAACTGACTGCTGATGGTGGTCGTTTTCTTTACGAAGAAAGACGCAAAATCATCAGCTGTTAAGTCGGATGGAGGTGAGGGGGCAGGCGGGCAAAGAAGAGCAGAGAAGGTTTTAAAGAGAGTACGAGAGTCAGGCGAGTTGTTGATTTTAGCGTGGTAGTACTGGGTTTTTGCAGAGGAGACATCAGCAGAGAAAGAAGAGAGGAGAGACTGATAGAGACCGAGGTCAGCGGGTTCTTTAGATTTGCGCCACTTTCTCTCAGCAGACCTGAGCGTGGCGCGATGTTCACGGAGAACATCAGATAACCAGGGGGCAGATGGGGATGCATGAGATGGCCTGGATGTTAGAGGGCATAGGTTGTCTAAGCAGGAGGTTAGTGTGGAGCAAAGAGTGTCGGTGGCAGTGTTAGTATCCAAGAGAGAGAGCTGTTCAGAGGGAGGGAGCGTAGCGGAGGCCGCAGAGGATAAGTGGGAGGGAGAAAGTGATTGTAGGTTGCGCCGGAATGTGACCAGTGGGGAAGCGTGTGTAGTGTCTGGAGAAGTTAGGTCGAGATCAAGAGTGATGAAGAAATGATCCGACGTGTGCAGCGGGGTTACCTGGGAGTGATGAGTGGAGCAGTGTCTTGTGTAGATAAGATCAAGTTGATTACCAGACTTATGAGTTGCTGAAGTGGGAACTCGCTTGAGGTCAAACAACGCATTCAGGTTGGTGAAGTTGGTAGCCTGCGGTTTTTCAAGGTGGATGTTGAAGTCTCCAAGTACCACCAGAGGAGTACCATCCTCGGGGAAGGATGACAGAAGCGTATCCAACTCCTCCAAGAAATGTCCAAACTGACCTGGGGGACGATAGATAACCACAACATGAGTTTTAACAGGTTGGATGATAGTAACAGCATGTGACTCAAAGGAGGTGTTGTCACACAAGGGTGCCAGCTGTTTGAACTTCCAGTCGTTGGGGATAAGTAGACCTGTTCCTCCACCCCTCCCTGATATGCGTGGGCTGTGGGAGAAAGTGTAGTTATTTGAGAGAGCAGCCGGTGTGGCAGTGTCCTCTGGCTTGATCCAGGTTTCAGTAAGTGCTAAAAGAGAAAGACCAGAGTGTTTAGCAATAGCTGTGACGAAATCTGCTTTGTTTACAGCAGATTGGCAGTTCCATAAACCAATGGGAAATGTAATTGAGGTAGTTGTGGACGATGAAACAGTGCACAGATTATTATCATTAGCATTGCGTGGCCTTCTACGTGATGCGTGCATATGTGCATATGTGCAGTAAAACTGGTCTCAGTTAGCCCACCACAGTATACCAAGCTAAGAATTTGGGGGGGATAGGAAAGTAGAAAAGAAGTAGAAGACTGTACTAATGGGTCAGATGTTGATGGAAGAGATGTGTTTTTAGCCGATTCTTAAAGACCGCTACAGAAACCGCTGATCTTGTGGCAAGAGGGAGATCTTTCCAGAGTCGTGGAACACAGCCGGAGAAAGTGCGTGAAAGTGATTTTTTCCCTTTGTGGGATGGCACCACAAGATGTTGTTCGATTGCAGAGCACAAGGATAGGGAAGGTACATAAGTCTGAATTAGCGAGTGAAGATATGGGGGTGCCGAACCAGTGGTGGATTTGTAGGCCAAGAGCAGAGATTTGAATTGGATGCGAGCGACTATAAGGAGCCAGTGCAACCTAACCAAGAGAGGAGTGACGTGCGCTCTCTTCGGCTCGTTGAAGACCACATTTTCCGCTGCATTCTGGATCATCTGAAGAGGTCTGGTTGTAAAAGCTGGAAGACCAGCAAGTAGAGCATTGCAATAGTCCAGTCTGGACAGGACATGAGCCTGGACAAGAACTTGCATAGCAGGCTTAAGGAGATTAAGCATGCTACGCAATGCTTTAAACTGTTCTCCTAACAGATTAAGGAGAATCCTGAAACATTGTTTGCTGACAATGATCACAATACTATGAGTAACCTGCTCTTCTACACTGAAAACAGCTCTTTATGGCATACTGCTTTTTGTCAACACTTTACCTTCATCACAAAAACAGACATATGTAAAGGCAGATAGATCTTGATATTTGAAGATGAAACATCCACCCTTCATCAAAGAACAGAGAGAACTCAACTCCTGGATCTTCATCAAAGCCTGAGAGCTACGCCGCAGCTGTCCAACAGACACCAAACCCTGCCGCTGCTGAACTCAACCAGATAACACATCTACTCAACATCATCTGCTCCAAACTCATGAAATAACTCACACACACCTAGAGACACTTGATATTATCTATGAAATCATTCAAAAGTAGTTGTTGGAATATACAAGTTTTGCGCTCTTCAACCTTTGGAAACAAGACAATAGACCCAGATTTACTTAGTAGTATAAAATATATAGCAATTGCAATATTTCATGAGACCTGGTGTCGGAGTAATGAGACTTTGCACTGTCCAAGAGGTTACAGGGAATTCATTATGCCATCACTAAAAGAATTCCCAAATAAAATGTGGCCGTGATTCAGGAGGAATACTGATATGGCACAAAGAGAATATAAAACATCTGATAAAAACTGTCAAAACTGAAAATTTATTAATTTGGCTTCAAGTAAAATCTATTCTACCACAGAGTAATCTTTACCTCTGTGTAGCTTACCTTCCACCTTGTGATTCCCCATATTACCAATAAGACTGCTTTCTTCACCTGCAGAAAGACATCTTATACTTCCAGTCCAAAGGAAATGTTCTTATATGTGGTGACTTAAATGCAAGGACTGGAAGAGAAATGGATTATGTTAATACCACAGGTAATGATCATATATTTGGGGACACCATGCGCCTGTCAACACCTGTCATTACTCCAAGAAACAGTTGTGACAGTATCATCAACAGAAATAGGAAGCAGCTGTTAAAGCTTTGTAAAGGTCTAGGGCTGTATATCATGAATGGCAGAACCAGAGGAGATTCTTCTGCTAGATTTACTTACTGCTCCAAACTTGTCATGATCCTGTCCTTCCTGTCAGTAGTTTTCTAGTTCTGTGGACAGGGTCGTGACAGCACCATGTATTTTGTGCTCGTTGTGTTCTGTGTGGAGACACGTGGCCTTTGTTGTGATTTCAAGTACAACATGGGCAGTCCTGAAATACTAAAACTGCTGGATGAACTTATGTCCAGAGAGTTTACCCCAGATACCAATGGTATATATATTGCAAACATTGGCTACTATATCTAACATGAAACAACAAAACAATCATCAAATACATAAACAAAGAATTAAAGAGGATGTTTGGTTCGATAAAGAATGCAAATGTGCCTCACAGTGCACTCAGACTGCTGAATGAGGACAACCTAGGATCACCAAGCCACATAATAATCCACACTGGCACAAACGACCTGAGAGCACAACAAGAAAGAGTGGCCACAGCACTACAGAGGGTGATCGAAAAAGCCACAACCACCTTCCCAAATGCCAAAATCACCATCTCAACACTGCTGCCTCGGAAAGACTTCCACCCAGACACAATTCAACGAGTGAATGTAAATCTCAGTAGAACTTGTGCTCTCAAACCTCAAGTGCACCTGGCACATCACCCCACGCTGGACCTCACATGCCTCTATGACCATGTGCACCTGTACAGAGCAACTGTCCCCATCTTCGCAAAGACATTAAAAGATATTGCTCTAAACCGCAGCACCAACACCCCTCCTAGAAGCAACAGAGCAACCCAGACCAGGGATGAACCACACAGCACCTACAAAAAACAACCAAAACAGACCCCTTCCCTACCATAACAACAGTCAACAGACCAGAACATCACCCCTGCTGCTTACACCCAGCATATGCAACAGAACTCCAGCAGCCTCAGCTATGCCCAGACAGTGAGCAGAAACTCCACACCGACATCTGCACAAGCTCCAACAGCCGAGCTAAAAGACATCCATCAGATGCTGAACCTGATCTGCTCACATCCACTGTCTTAAGACAAAACCTGCTAATAAAAATAATACCTTATGGATAACAAAGCATTTACCATATCATGTTGGAATATTCAAGGCCTGAGGTCATCTGCTTTTGGACTAAAAAGCAAAAACATAGACTTCACCCCTGAAGCAACAAACTCAGACATCATCATCCTGCAGGAGACATGGAGCAGAGGAGATGGATCCACTGGTCGCCCTACAGACTACAGAGAATTCATCATCCCATCCACCAAACTGCTTGGCATCACACAGGGAAGAGACTCATCAGATTACAACTTCTCCATCTTTGTCGTACACTGGGTCTGTACATGGTCAATGGCAGACTACAAGGAGATTCGTATGGTGGGTACACTTATATTTCAAAGCTGGGTAACAGCACAGTAGACTATTTCATCATAATCTTAATAAATCCCACCATGAAGATTTACCCATTCAGAACGGAGACGTATGGATAAACCACTTCTCAAACATCTTTAGTAATATAAACAAGACCCATGAACAAACTACCCTACACAACAAACTATGCACTATAGAGTCAACAATTAAAGATTACCAAAACCATTTAGATTCTCTGATTACACTAGCTGAACTATGCGATAATATACGAAAACTTAAATCCTGAAAAGCAAGTGGTATCGATGGCATCATAAATGAGATGATTAAATACACAGACCAAAAACTCACACTCGCCATTCTTAAACTGTTTAATATCATCCATAGTACAGGTATATTTCCCAAGATCTGGAACCAAGGTCTGATAACGCCAATCCATAAAAGTGGAGGCAAATTCGACCCTAATAATTACTGTGGAATATCAGCAACCTAGGAAAACTCTTCTGTAACATTCTTAACAGCGGACTTATCCATTATATAAACAACTGAAACATCCTGAGAAAATGCCAAATCGGTTTCCAACCAGAATACCGCACATCAGATCATATGTACGGAAGCCGTGAAGTGCCAAACAAAAAAACAAATCGCAAAACAAATAACAAATCAAAAAGCCAAAAAAATCCTGAATCACAATTACAAATCTTGGCCCGTATTCACAAAACATTTTATCTTAACACTAAGAGCTCTCCAAAACAGCAGTAAAAGTTTTTAGTTAAGAGTTTCCACTTAAAAGCTATTCACAATGCTGCTGACAGCAACTTTTACTAAGGAACAGAAATAAATGTTAAGATAAGAAAAAGGGCGGGGTTGACTTCGTTGCTATGGATGATGTCAGCAAGTTTACTGACCACAGTGATTGGCTGATAGAGGATGAGTCTCTGTCAGTCATTTAATCATAGAAATATTATAGAATGAGGTCTCATGCTGACATATTTAAATTAAGATCTTAAACAAAAATGTAGTCATATTCAAATAAAATGTTTTAATATTTATTGCCGTATTCAATTAAGATGATAAAATATACACTAAATTACTAATTCAACAAGTGAAGAGTTAATTTACAAAAACAGATAACTCATTTTTTTTTCAAAATTCAAGTTTTTATTGTGTATTCCAATTAATATTAAGGAAATTGTTTGTTTTTTATTGTTTTTTATTAAGTAACAATAACTTAAAAAATACAGCTAACAAATACAACAAAACACAATAAACAACATGATTTTTGAATTATTTTAAAAAAGGAGTTATCTTGTGCAAATAAACTATATGTTCATGTAAAGTAAATGTTCAGCTAATTGTAAGCATTTTGCCAGTCTCATAAACAGTTAGCAGATATTAGTAGTCTTTATGGTTAAGCTCATTGTCATGAAATCTTTCTAAAATGTTTAAGTTTCAAGGTAGACTGCAGGTGTTACAGCCATTTTAGGATTGTTGTGAGTTGGTCTTAGGACTTAGGAGTCCTCTTCACTGCTCCTAACGTCTCACAGTTTTAGGAGCTAGTTTTAGCACTAAAACGCTTTGTGAAATACTCTTAGCACAAAAAATTAGGAGTCCTAAAATTAGGACAGACGCGTCCATTATTTTTAAGAGTTTCTCCTAAATCAGCAAGTTAGGAGCTACTTTTAGCCTTAAGATGTTTTGTGAATTCGGGCCCTGGTCTAACCATCATTGAGTCTACTATTAGGAATGTTTGGAAACTGATATTTTCTACTGACACACTACAGCAAAAAATATAAACAACTGGCTTAAAAATATTTTTTGGGTAAATCTACTTTTGAAACTGCCTGAGACTTTTGCACAGTACTGTGTATAAAATTGAAAGAATGAATGGAAAGTCACATTCAAGAATTGATCGTAATAATCTCATCAGTGTGTCGGCCAGGTTAGATTCATACATTTTTCAATTCAATTCAATTTTATTTATATATCGCTTTTCACAATGTGCATTGTTCCAAAGCAGCTTTACAGGAGAAAATAAGAAAAACACAGAAATGTAAAACACAGCACAGTGCATGGTGTTTATAGACCAAGCAAGATCATTATAATAAATAATATCTAATAAATAAATGAATAAATGCAGTCTCCCGGTGAGCAAGCCAACACTGCCCTGCTGTGGCGAGGAACCCAAACTCCAATGATGAATAATGGAGAAAAAAAAAACCTCGGGAGAAACCAGGCTCAGCCGGGAGGGCCAGATCTCCTCTGACGTGTCATAGCTGCACTCATTGACCCCGACCAAAGTAACGACAAACGAGTCAAACCCGAAGACTCGGGAGGTGAACTAATCAATTCTCTTTCCGGCTCTGACTGCATTGGTTTAGCTTACGACGCTGTCACGTGATGAACGAAGGAGTCAAACCCGAAGACTCGGGAGGTGAACTAATCAATTCTCTTTCCGGCTCTGACTGCATTGGTTAAGCGTACGGGGCTGTCACATGACGAACGAACGAACGAGTCAAACCTGAAGACTCGGGAGGTGAACTAATCAATTCTCTTTCCGGCTCAGACTGCATTGGTAAAGTGTACGGGGCTGTCACGTGATGAACGAACCACTCAAACCCGAAGACTCGGGAGGTGAACTAATCATTTCTCTTTCCGGCTCTGACTGCATTGGTTAAGCGTACAGGGCTGTCACGTGATGAATGAACGAGTCAAACCCGAAGACTTGTCAGATAAGAGGTGTGAGCTAATAATAGACTAATGACCCAGGTAAACAATGAATTAATCTTTTCTGCTTCTTATAGCATTATAGTTTTGTATTGTTTGTAATGTGATCAACGTTTGCATAAGTAGTAGATGTGTTAGGAAAGTAACATGTAACATTTTAATTATATTTTGCTAAAATGACTGAAATTAACGATATGACTGAAATTAACGATATGACTCGAAAAAAGATTAGTTCATTTTGCTGAACGAGACTCAAAGGTCCGAGTCAGTAAAATGATCCAAACTTCCCACTTCCCAGTGTACACTGCCGCTACAGAACTACAGAACTGTACTTCCTGTATATCTTGATTGACAGAGGTTCCGTCCAATCAGCAGTAACTAGCCCGGTCACACAAAATACCTACCTTTTCCGGTTTGACCGATTTGTCGTTGTGATTTCTGACTTGTTATTTTGTTTCCGGAATTGTTGTTGTGCTTTATGGTTTGTTAATGTGTTTTCAGATTTGTAATTGTGATTCAGGATTTTTGGGGGCTTTTAGATTTGTTATTTGTTTTGCGATTTGTTGTTTTGTTTGGCACTTCACAGCTTCCGTACATATATACACTCTTCGTACTTTAATTGACAAAGAAATCAACCAAAATAAAAGAAAGCTCTTCTCATATTTTGTTGACTTTTGACTCAAAAGCTTTTGACTCAAACTGGCATGGGGGGCTTTTTCTTCAAATGATTCAATGCGGCATCGGAGGAAAAACCTACGACATCATCAAATCAATGTACATGAATAACATATTTGCAGTTCAAATCGGCAACAAGCACACAGACTTTCTCTCCCAGAGTCGTGTAGTGAGACAGGGCTGTAGTCTTAAATCCTACACTAATTAACATATACATGAATGAATTAGCTGGAGCTCTAGAACAGTCACCAGCACCCGGTCCCACCTTACTAGACACTGAAGTGAAATGCCTTCTGTTTGCAGATGATCTGGTTCTGCTGTCACCCACAAAAGAGGGTCTACAGCAACATCTAGACACCCTGCACACTTTCTGTCAAACATGGGCCCTATCAGTTAACTCAACTCAACTTTATTTATATAGCGCTTTTACAATTTTCATTGTTACAAAGCAGCTGTACATGAGACACATTGACTACAAGCAAAACAATCAAAGTTGTACCTGTAAAAACAAGAAAAGGTTGAAAACACAGAAGACAGACACACCCACACACAAAACACTCCACACACACAACACGCACACACACCAACACACACAGACACACAGACACACACACACACACACGTACGTACACAGACAAGTACGCACACACACACACGCTCAGTGAGAGCACACATTTAGGATAAAGGAGAGAGAAGCACAGGTCAAATATAACAGATAATAAATTCCTATATGCAATATTAATTAAGTAAAACTTTAAGATTCTAAAGCAGCCCCCCCGGTCAGGCAGATAGTGCAAAAACAGTATGCAAACGGTGGCGAGGAACCCAAAACTCTAATCGAGAAAAAAAACCTCAGGAGAACCCAGGCCCAACCAGGGGATTCCAGTTCCCCTCTGGCAAAAGCTGCTGCCTCTGCACAAGCTCCAGAGAACTTGCACAACAAGGCTAAATAAAATAAATAAACTTAATAATAAAATAAATTATAGTTTAAGATTATCATTAATAATCTAATAGCATTTGAAATTTTGTGGTGAAGACATGTCAAGAGACCGCGTCCTTCTTTATCCAGCTCTATCATCTCAGCTCTTGTCAGGTCCCCACTTCCCATTCTCCGCTCTACCATCAGGTCAGGCCATGAACTGCATCCTGCTCGCTGTGGTAACCTTGGAACAATGAGACAAGACTGGCTGAGAGTAGAGTACTGTTCTGTACTCTTTGATGCAACAAGTACATCAGTTGTGTTTTTGGTTCCGGTTGATCTAACTAATGCAGCCTAAACCCTCTGAAGATTTATATTATGGAAGAGTAGTGTATGCAAGATTAAAAAGATGCGTCTTTAGTCTAGATTTAAACTGACAGAGTGTGTCTGCCTCCCGGACAGTGCAGGGAAGACTATTCCAAAGTTTAGGCGCTAGATAGGAAAAGGATCTACCACCTGCACTTGATTTTGAAATTCTAGGTATTACCAACTGACAGGACGCCTGAGAGCGTAATGCACGTGAAGGACTGTAATACAAAAGGAGTTCATTCAAGTACTGAGGAGCTAAACCATGTAAGGCTTTATAGGTAATAAGCAAGATTTTAAAGTTAACGCGATGCTTTATAGGTAACCAGTGCAAGGTTGACAGAACCGGGCTAATATGTTCATACTTTTTTGTACGTGTAAGAACTCGAGCTGCCGCGTTTTGGACCAATTGGAGTTTTTGTAATAAGCCTGCAGGGCAACCACCTAACAGTGCATTACAGTAATCTAGTCTTGATGTCATGAATGCATGAATTAACTTCTCTGCATCTGAGATTGACAGCATATGACGTAGTTTAGATATATTCTTAAGATGGAAAAACGCAATTTTACAGGTGTTGGCGACGTGGCTCTCAAATGACAGATTACTATCGAATAGAACGCCAAGATTCTTTGCTGACGACGAGGGTTTTATGGAACATCCGTCAATAGTTAAACAGTATTCTTGGTTGTTACTTATAGCAGTTTTCGGTCCAATAAGTAACACTTCCGTTTTGTCCGAGTTCAGTAATAAAAAGTTGTTACTCATCCAGTTTTTTATATCGACTATGCATTCCATTATTCGATGGAACTGCTGTGTTTCATGAGGCTTCGAGGAAATATAAAGTTGAGTATCATCAGCATAACAGTGAAAGCTAACTCCGTGTCGCTTTATTATATCTCCTAGAGGTAGCATGTATAATGCGAAGAGCAGAGGCCCTAAGACTGAGCCCTGTGGTACACCGTACTGGACTTGCGATTTGCGTGACACCTCATTGTTTATTGCTACAAATTGAAAACGGTCGGATAAATAAGATTTAAACCATTTCAAAGCTATTCCCTTAATGCCGACATAATTTTCGAGTCTATGTAGGAGTGTGCTGTGGTCAATGGTATCGAATGCAGCACTAAGGTCTAGCAGCACCAATAACGAGATACAACCTCGGTCAGACGCCAATAGCAGATCATTTGTAACTCTGATCAAAGCAGTCTCTGTACTGTGACATGCTCTAAATCCAGACTGGAATTCTTCATTGATGTCATTCCTTTGGAGGAAGGAGCATAATTGAGTTGAAACTACTTTTTCCAGAACTTTAGATATGAAAGGTAGATTCGATATAGGCCTGTAGTTCCTTAGTTCTCTAGGGTCGAGTTGGGGTTTTTTGACAAGGGGCCTTATAACAGCCACCTTATATGCTTTAGGCACATGTCCTAATGTCAGAGATGAGTTAATAATACCAAGAAGAGGATCTATAATTTCTGGGAGCATCTCTTTCAGTAGATTTGTAGGTATAGGGTCTAGTATGCATGTTGTTGATTTAGATGATCTAATAATTTTAGACAGCTCATCTTGATCTACGGTATAAAATAATTGCATTTTCTCCTTAAGGGCGCTGTAGTTAGTTTGTTCAGCGGGTTTCACTTCTGATTGCATTGTTATAATTTTTTCTCTAATATCTTGGATTTTATATGTGAAGTAGTTCATAAATTCATCACTGCTATGCTGATATACAGGATCAGAAGTCACTGACGATTTATTTTTTGTTAATTTAGCCACCGTGTTAAATAAAAACCTAGGGTTGTGCTGGTTTTCTTCTATTAGTGATGAAAAGTAGGCGGATCTAGAAGTTATTAGGGCTTTCCTGTATTTTCGAATACTATCCTTCCATGCTGTACGAAATACCTCTAATTTAGTTTTCTTAAAGTTGCGCTCCATTTTTCGGGCCGCTTTCTTTAGAGCCTGAGTGTGTTCATTATACCACGGTGTGGGGCTGCCATTTTTAATCTTCTTTAAACGTAGTGGAGCAACTTTGTCTAGCGTTACCGAGAAGGTGGAATTAAAATTTTCAGTGGTAATGTCAAGATCTTCAACGTTATTTCTCATGATTTGAGACAATTCGGGCAGATTATCGAGAAACGCATCTTTGGTAGTTGAAGTTATTGTTCTACCATATTTGTAACAATGAGTTTTATTTGCAGCCGTAGGCCAGTGAAGCAAACATAATACCAGATAATGATCCGAAATGTCTTCACTCTGCTGAAGGATTTTAACGTCGTCCACATTTATACCGTAAGACAGTATTAAATCTAAAGTATGATTACGAAGGTGAGTGGGTCCTGACACATGTTGACTAATGCCCATGGAGTTAAGAGTGTCTTTGAAAGCCATTCCTAAGGCATCTGTAACGTTATCTACGTGGATGTTAAAGTCACCAACGACAAGGAGTCTATCTGCGGCCAGTACTAGTTCTGATAAGAACCCACCAAATTCTTTAATAAAATCTGTGTGGTGCCCTGGAGGCCTATATACAATAGCTAGAATCAATTTAAAAAGTGTTTTATCTTTAGTATTAGGTGTTGAAACATGAAGAACCATGACTTCAAAAGAATTATATTTAGAGTTCGACTTCTGGGAAATGCTAAGAGAGTTATTGTAAAGTGCTGCGACACCTCCCCCTCTGCCTTTTAGACGAGGCTCGTGTTTATAATAATAATCTTGGGGGACAGATTCATTTAAAGCAATATAATCATCTGGTTTTAGCCATGTTTCTGTCAAACAGAGCATGTCTATTTTATGATCTGTTATCATATCGTTAACAAAAAGTGCTTTATTAGAGAGAGATCTAATATTTAGCAATCCGAGTCGTAACAGTTGATTATCTGTATTTTGTTCATGTTTAGTTTGTTTAACGTTTATTAAATTACTTTCAAGAGGTTTACGCATTATTTTATGTTTGCTAATCCGGGGGACAGACACAGTCTCTATTTTGTGATGTTTGGGAGAACGGATTACTACATGTTGTACATTTTGTGTATTCTGCGACGTGAGACGGCAAGCAGACAGTTGGTTAAGCCATACTGTCTGCTCCCTGACCTGGGCCCCAGCGAGTCAAGTTTTAGCATTAGCATTAAGACTTTTTGCCATATTTCTAGACAGGATGGAAGTCCCAGCCCAGGAGGGATGGAGACCATCTCGTTTCAACAGGTCAGGTCTGCCCTCAAAACTCTTCCAGTTATTTATAAAAACTATATCATTCTGCAGGCACCACTCAGACAACCAGCCATTTAGTGATGATAATCTGCTATAAATCTCATCACCACGATAAGCATTGAGGGGGCCAGAGAATATTACAGTGTCTGACATCATGCTTGCGAGCTCACACACCTCTTTAATGTTATCTTTTGTGATCTCCGATTGACGGAGTCGAACATCATTTGTGCCGACGTGAATGACAATCTTACTGAATTTACGATTAGCCTTAGCCAGCACATTTAAATTTGACTTGATGTCAGGCGCTCTGGCTCCCGGTAAACATTTGACTATGGTGGCTGGTGCCTCTATGTTAACGTTCCGAACAATAGAATCACCGATAACTAGGGCACTTTCAGCAGGTTTCTCAGTCGGTGCGTCACTGAGCGGGGCAAACCTGTTCGAGACTGTAATCGGAACGGTCGAGTGATGTTTTGTCCTGCGACTACGCCGTCTCACAGTCACGAAGTTTCCCAGCTGCGGAGGATTTTCAACCGGAACCGAGCTGTGTGCGCTAATGTTGCTCGCATCCAAAGTGTTTTCTATCGTCGTTAAACTCTTACTATCCTCAGATAAAGATTGGATGCGAGACTCTAATTCTAAGATCTTCTCTGTCAGCCTTACTATTTCCCTGCATTTATCGCATATAAAGCCCTCGCAGCTGACAGAGAAGGCTAAGCTAAACATATGACATGAGGTGCAAGTAACAATAATAGGAATAGAAGCCATAACTCACCGGATTTGAAGTGCAATTCCAACTTACCAAGGTTGCTCGATGGATCGTAGTATACTCGCTTAAAAAGAGAAAGAGTTAGCACACAAGACAAACCAGAGGCAAGATGATATTCCACAGTGTGAACAGAAAGCAAGCTAACACGCTATTGCTATGCTAATGGCGTTAAGTTAACTATCACTTTTGGTTTAGACTCTTCCAAGTAAATAACAGGAACAGGGTTATTGAGATATCAGGATAAATTAGCAACGACAATAATAATTAACGAAAATAAAATACACTAATATTAGAGCGAAGTGGTAAGAGCACTGATACAAACAAGCTGCCGGCAGCGATGCAGGAAACAGGAAGTGTATACCACACTTTACTATAATAAATGCTCAGTTAACCTTAAAAAAGACTAAAATCATGATATTCCCAAAAATGCCCAGTCGCCAAACCCCAGCCAGATTAAACCAAATGATAAAAACACAAAAATGAAATATCTCAAACACTGGACAGAAACAGACAACTGGTATGCTATCTGTGGTTAAACAGAGAATATAAAAGGGCAGAATACCTCACAAGCGTATCAGACCCTAAACTAAGAAACTGCACACACAATCATGTGTTTTTCATCTCATGTCCAAACTATACACACATCACAGAAACATTCTTCCCCCAGTTTACAAACTTCCACAAAGACTTTAACCAGTTTCAACCAAAGATTTCATACATACTGGGAGAAAACACAACACAACACTGACACAACACACACAAACTGATCCTGTCACCCTCACTGAGAACTATCACCAATACTTTGCTCTTTTTCTCTTTATATTGAGATATATATAGATACTTATATACTTTATACTATATCTTAATCTGTATTTGTGCATGTTTATATTTCATTTTTCTGTGCTTTGACCATGTAAAAACTTGTTTTATTATGCCAATAAAGCTTCTTTGAATCTTGAATCTTTGAGACACAGAGAGAGAGAGACACAGAGAGAGACACAGAGAGAGAGAGAGAGAGAGAGAGAGACAGAGGGAGAGAGACAGAGGGAGGGAGAGAGAGAGAGAGAGAGAGAGAGAGAGAGAGAGAGAGAGAGAGAGAGAGAGATTGTGTTGTGTTTGAACTTCAGTACCAGCAGAGGAGCTGAACACGGGGGAAACAAACAGCCTTTCAATCTGATATAGTTCAGGACAGACATGCATTCACACGCGTCAATGCCGCTGATATCCTGCTGGGATTTACTGCCTTTATTCCTCTTGTCAGCCTCGCAGGTAATGTTTCTTTATCCATTCATCTGTCCTTTCTCATTATCGCCGTGTTATGTTGCTGCAGAGTTATTGGCTGTAAAGCAGCAATGTGTCCCGTATAGATTCCGCCAGTCGGGTTCTGTGCACAGATAGTATAGGAGATGAAGCCGTTAAGCTTTAACAGGTTTTAATAAGCTAATGATAATAATAAGGAAAATAATGTTTAATTAAAATGTATTTTTTATACAGTGGCTTGCGTAAGTATTCATACCCCTTCATTTTTTGCACATTTTGCAATGTTGCTGCTCTGTTAAACTACTTAACATGTATTTTTTTAACATGAATCTACACTTCATACACCATAATGACAAAACAAGAACAAATTAGATTAGATTAAACTTTATTGTCATAAACATGTACAAGTGCAAGGCATGTCCTCAATTGCAGGAAGTGGAGCAGAGATCAGTATTTGCGGGACCCGTTATGAATTCTTGTGGCGCGGGATTATTTTTTTCGGATAAAAGACGGTAGCAATTGGTAACTGGTTTGGACGGGAGCCCACTCCAGACATCCTTCTAACTGACCACATGGTACTGCCTGATCTGAGGACTGTCTTATAATGCATGCCTGGACCAGTTCTTACTCCGTTGTTTAATTAGCCTCTGTGACATTTTGTCTACTGTACTGACATTAAAATGTATGAACAATTTTGTATATTGACAAGACGAATAAAAATAAATTATACGGTTTTTGTACGGCGTAAATTTTATGTTTGTTATGGATATTTCTTGAGGTGTGCCAGGACTAGTTGCTCCAATCACTTCATCAAAAAAGGTGTGAGTGCTACAGGACAGTAGTCATTCAGGCATTTCCGTGAGGAGTGTTTCGGCACTGGCATGGAGGTGGATTTGAAGCATGCTGGCACAGCTGCTTGGGCGATGGACAGGTTGAAAATGTCCATTAGGACCCATGCCAGCTGCTCAGCACATGCCCTTAGCACGTCCAGGGATGCCACGTAGTTACTGGTGGCCTGGAGGCCCTTCCACATGTGTCGAGGGTTGGAATTGGAAAAGTGTTAAGTCTGAAGCCTCCACCCTAAGCCTGTAGCAGTGCTTACCCTTTCTGATGCCCCTCCTTAGATTTGCCCCTGATGTGCTGAAGGTCTGTGTATCACCTGATCTGAAGGCAGTGTTGCGGGCCTTCAAGAAGAGCCGCACCTCCTTGTCATACATAGCTTCTGATTAGGGTACAAAGAGATCTGTTTCTCCTTGGAGACACTGTCAATGGTGGTGTTGATGTAGTCCAATATAGAAGAAATGTTGGTATGAGAGCCACAGGTGGCATGAGAAGCAAACATACTCCAGATTTGTGACAACTTGGAAAATATTTACATTGCACAAGTATTCATACCCCTTTCTGGGACACTTGAAATTTTGCTCAGAAGCATTCCAGTTTTGCTTGTTGATGTTACTACACTTGAAGTGGCGTTAACCTGTGGTCAATTTAACTGAATGAGTATGATTTGGAGGCAAAAACTTTTCAATAAAAGGTCTAACAGCTGAAAATATAAACCAAACTATGAGATAAAAAAGACCTTCCAGTAGAGCTCTGAGACTTGCTCATATCAAGAAACAGATCTGAGGAAGACTACAGAAAATTCAGCTGTATTGAAGGTTCAAAGAAACATTTAGCATCCATTAATAATTAAAGGAAGAAGTCTGGAACAACCAGATCTCTTACTGGAGCTGACCTCAATGGAGAAGGGTCTCGGTTAGATTGGTGACCAAGAAGCTGATGATCTCTGGTTGAGCTCCGTGATCATATATGGAGACGGGAGAAACTTACAGAAGGACAAACATCACAGCAACACTCCACCAATCGGCTTCATGACAGAATGACCCAATGCAAGCCTCTCCTCAGTGAGGACGCATACAAACTTGAAAGAAACACTTGAAAGAATCTTTCAAATAGTCAGAAACAAGATTCTCTGGTCTGTTGAATCTCAGTTTCAAGTGTCATGTATGGAGGAAACTGGGCACTGCTCATCACATACAGCTACACAATACAATCTCAACAGTAAAGTGTGGTGGTAACAGCATGATGCTGTGGAGGTGTTTTTCAGCCGCAGAGACTAAAGAAAAGCTCAACAGCACAAAGTACAGAGATAGCCTTAATGAAAACCTAGGCCAGCGCATTCAGAAGCTCGGACTGGCCCGATTCTCCAACAGGACAATGCTCCTAAGCACAATGCAAGAGTGACTTATGGACAACTCTGTCAATGTCCCTGAGTGGTCTAGCCAGTGCTTGGGCTTGAACCTAACTGAACATCTCTGTAGAAACCTGAAAGTGTCTGTCTACTGATGGTCTCCATCCAACCTGACAGAGTGTAAGAGAATCTGAGGAGAAGAATGGCAGAAAATTTCCAAATGCAGATGTGTAAAGCCTGTCACATCATACCCAGAAATGTAAAAGGTGCTTTAACCAAATATTGAGTTAAGGGGATGAATACTTATGCAATGTACTTCAGTTTTAGTCAATTTTCCATGTTGTCACAAATATTTTTTTTTGTTTTGTCATTATGGTGTATGGGGTGTAGATTCATGTTAAAAACATAAATGTAAAGTAGTTTACATTCACAGACCAGCAACATAACAAAATGTGGGGGTATGAGGGGTATGAATACTTTGGCAAGACACTGTTTATTTTATCTGTTTGTTTTTACCTGAGTGCAAAAGTAATCGCTGAGTAACATGATGCAGCTCCCATTGGTTTGTGTAATGTTACTAGTACATTGATGAGTTCTGGTGGTCTTTTAACAGATGGGTGCAGGCAGCGCAGTATGCAGACCGGGCTTTTCTGAAGATATATATACCACCGTAATGTCTGAAACCGTGTTGCCTGGGCAGCCTCTGTTCATTGGTAAATATACATTCCCAATGTGAAGTGGACATTTATACTTGCAGACTTGCAGTGTTCTGGATCTGTGCTGTAGTTAGGTAAATGTTCCTTTAAGCACTATAAACAAAGTGACGTACAGTGCATTTAAGGTATTTTTTGTCAATATACTAATTTCCTGATAAGGACCTTAGCATTAAAAGCATTATGGTATCTAAAGCTTAAAGTGATAGTTCACCCGAAAATGAAAATTGTGTCATCATTTACTCACCCTTTTGTCATTTCAATCCTGTATAACTTTCTTTTTTCCGCAGAACACAAAAGAAGATATTTCGAAGATTGTTGTTAGCTGGACCCCAGTGCTGTTTGCTTACCAACTTTCTTCAAAATATCTTCTTTTGTGTTCTGCGGAAAAAAGAAAGTCATACACGTTTGAAATGACAAGAGGGTGAGTAAATGATGACATCCTTTTTATTTTTGGGTGAACTTTCACTTTAAAGCAACACTTTGTGTTTTTTCGACCTTAAAATAATGTCTCTAAAATTATTTCAGTGGTAGAACAACTCTTAACCAGACGAATTCTACTGCCACTGTTATCTGAGCAGACTCACAGCGGCTACAAGCACGCAAGATTTCCAGGGTTCTTCTGAATATAATGCATTTAAAAAGGGGAATGTTGGTTAAGGTCCAAATTTCAGTTTTATCGCAGTTTCAAAAGGCTCTACATGACACCAGGCGATGAATAAGGTTTTTTGAAGTATTTAAGTACTTTTTGAAGTAAAAGGGAGGTTTGATATAAGGTATAAAAGTGAACAAATTTTCTGAAATCAGGTTGCATATTTTAATAAGGGGCCTAATAACAGCCAGCTTGAAAGTTTTAGGGACATATCAGAGATAAATGAATAATATTAAGGAGAGGACATAATTTTAGGAAACATTTATTTTAGTAAACTAGTAAGTATAGATTCTAACAGAACTCTTGAAATGTTACACGCATTACATTAAATGCTATTTGTTTGAGCTATCCTATCAACATGCTCTTTAAACGTCACAAAACACGAAGGCAGAACGTCTATAAATATGTGGCAGTTGGATATTGATGAGGACTGTCACTGAAGAATTTAACGGCAGGCTGGTTAGTCTCATAAATAACAGCTCATCTAATCTTTGAATGGCTTCTCACAGAGAGGTGATTATTAATGTGACACAGAACTGATAATAGAGTGCTCTCAATAAGTGGCTGGAGAGGGAGTGATGATGATATTGACTGAATACTAGCATGAAGAATTAAAAGACATTATGATGATATAGATGATAGTAACAGCATGTGACTCGAAGGAGGTGTTGTCACACGAGGGTGCCAGCTGTTTGAACTTCCAGTCGTTGGGGATAAGTAGACCTGTTCCTCCACCCCTCCCTGATATGCGTGGGCTGTGGGAGAAGGTGTAGTTATTGGAGAGAGCAGCCGGTGTGGCAGTGTCCTCTGGCTTGATCCAGGTTTCAGTAAGTGCTAAAAGAGAAAGACCAGAGTGTTTAGCAATAGCTGTGATGAAATCTGCTTTGTTTACAGCAGATTGGCAGTTCCATAAACCAATGGGAAACGTGATTGAGGTAGTTGTGGACGTTGAAAGAGTGCGCAGATTATTAGCATTGCGTGGCCTTCTACGTGATACCGGTGATTTACGAGTTTTGGTGACAGGAGGGATTTGAAAACACATATACAAGAAGAGAATAAATAGAAGTGCAAAAAGTTAATGCTGAAGTGCGAAACTCAAGTGCCTTGTCTGTGGAGTCCACAGGTAGAGTCGATGGTCTGCACGCGACCGCTGCACTCGGTGGTTAATCGCACTTAAATACCCATTTTAATCATGCAATTGAATTCAGCAGGACACGCCTTCAAAATCTCACAATAACAAGCGAAACTAGCACGAGAACAAACGCGACTTCAACACGTGACACGGTGGCAGTAAACAAAGCTACGACACTGCGTTTAAACTCAATAATACAATATTAATCAATTACACTTACGCGCTTCTGTTGACTTCTGCTGCAAAATGCTTCTCGATAACTAGGGATGCACCGAATGTTCGGCCACCGAAAATGTTCGGCCGAAAATAGCAAAAAACGCAAGTTCGGTGTTCGGATATGTGAAATGGCCAAATAAATTTTACCGAACATGACTCTTTATATGATCAAGCAACAACTAGCACAGAGAGAGAGAGAGAGACGCGTGCGCTTTATTACTGCCGCAAACATTTTGGCAGTGTGAGTGTGTGTGTGTTCATGTTTGTATATCCCGGTGGGGACCTAAACCTGAATACACACCAACTCATGGGGACCAAAACTGAGGTCCTCATGGGCACAAAAGCTAAATTGTACAGAACGATATTTTTTGAAAATCTAAAAATGCAAAAAGTTTTCTATGTTCTTTAGGTTTAGGGGTTGGGTTAGGGATAGGGGATAGAATATACAGTTTGTACAGTATACAACTCATTACGCCTATGGGCTGTCCCCACGGAGATAGTAAATCAGACATGTGTGTGTGCATGTGTGCGTGTGTGTGGAGCATTTTAAAGTGTCAGAGAAAGACACGGGACTTGCCGCACGGAAGTAAATTTCTGAATGAAAGCGTCTTTACCGGTCAGTAACTTTACTTCAGACGGAAGCGGGCAGTCTGACAGTAGCCCCGCCGCTCGCGACATCCTTTGACATCATACAGTGGTCGCGTGCACACAGTCCCCTGTACTAAACAACTTGTCAAAGTATCTTCTGTGCACCTTCTGAGAGAACAGTCAGCTTTTGTGGGCGGAGTTTGGAGGAGAGACGTGAACTGAAATGGTTGTCAGTCAGCATCAGTCAGAATTGCTTGCAATGGATGGTTTTTTTTCTCAAATCATTTTGCAATGTAGCCTATAATAATCCAACAGTTTTAGTTTATGTATATTTTTAGCTTATAGGCCTAATGTGGAATGACAGTTTTTAATGAAGTGTTTTGTTGTAGGGGTACAGAGTAACTTACATTACATTCTTTTAGCAGTCAGTTATAGGCCTAATGGTAACACTTTAGAATAATGGTCCATTGTTAACAAGTAACTATGCAGAAAGTAATAGGCAGTACTACATTAACACTTACCTTAACACTATTAACTAATATAGAAGCAAGATTAACTAAGCAGTAAGTAATAGCTAATTTAGGACAAAGGTAGTTCCTTATTTGGTATTTGATAATTACTAAAGAAAAATGCCATCATTGACAGCTACTTGCGAACTATGACCAATTAATAAAGAAAAAACAATTAATTACTAATCTCAACATTAACGTACATAAAGTGAAAAAATAGGTTGTTTGTGGAAACTAATTTATGAATAAATACAAATACCAAAAGCCAAATACCAAAACATGAATGGATATATTCTACATATATAGCCTATCCATAGAGATATATTTCATGTAGTACTGCCTATTACTTTCTGCATAGTTACTTGTTAACAATGGACCATTATTCTAAAGTGTTACCGGCCTAATTAATATAGGCTATTCATGAAGGGAGAGAGCTCAATTTTTTGTTTGAATTCACTTTGTTTTGCTCAATTTTATATTAAGTTGTATTGTATTTTATTGAAAAGCAAGACAAATTATAAAAAGGACATTTTGACTATTCAGTTTGTGCAATAGTGAAAAAAAAGAGCTTAATAAATAGAAGAAATGCAAAAAAACATGTTCGGTGTTCGGTATTATTCAGCCTTCGGCCAAGTGTTTCACATCATGTTCGGCTTCGGCCAAGAATTTTCGTTTCGGTGCATCCCTATCAATAACACACCTTCTGAAATCTACTATGTGAAACAGACCGTTGCTGTGTAAAACAATGATCACGTGTCCTATCATATTCCGTTAGTCTGTGATCGAATTATAATTATAACCGTTTCTTGTCTTTTCCATCGTTCTCATGAATATACACTTCAGTGCTTTAATTCCATTTATAATAAATATGTAAAAACAAACATCAGATTCCTCTAGAGTGGTCACAAACCATTTAATAATCTTTTAAAAATTCAAAACATGTGAAGCACACACTCAAAACAAACATCTAATGTAAGATAAGACACACAGAAATATTCACCAGGTTATACAAACATAGGATCTAGGCCTAAACATTTTTAGGGTAGTTTTCAGATTTTAATAGAGAAATTTAATGAAGAACATGTCCTGTTTAGAAACATTGATACTGACTCACGTGCCGTTTGTCTGCAGATTCTTTCATTTATCAATTGTACTGTGGATAGAGGGCTTAGTTCAACTGAATCTGGAGCACATTTTTAGTTGTGTGCATTGACTTCACTGGTGTGACTGAGACCATACTCGTGTTAATCGCTTACTGCTTTATTATAATTCCGACATGCTAATATAACAATGTGTTGATAATACAAACTGGTGGTCAGACTGTAAGAATGTCTGGGTTGGGAAAGACAGCAGTTTCCAGCCCCTGCAACAGATTACAGGAGGAATTTGACCCCTGCTAAACTGCAGCCGTTCAACTGGCTGAAATGAAACTTACCACATTTTTCCATCTTTTTCTTAGCGGGAGTCACAAATCCCTGTGGGATCTTTTCATCCTGTGAGAAGGACACGGGCTTACTGTCTTTGTGTTCATCACAACAAGTGCAGTTGTGGCCTAATGGTTAGAGAGTCGGACTCATGACCAGAAGGTTGCCGGTTCGATTCCCAGGGCCGGTGGGTAACAACTGAGGTGCCCTTGAGCAAGGCACCTTACCCCTACTTGCTCCCCGGGCAGCTGCAGTGATAGCTGCCCACTGCTCCGGGGGTACGTGTGTTCACTACTCTCTGGATGGGTTAAATGCAGAGGTCACATTTCGTTGCCTTGTACTTGTACATGTGCAATGACAATAAAGTTGAATCTAATCTAATCTAACAAACAGTGCTTTAGTCAGAGTGCTACTGCAGTGTAGAATGTTTAGCTTGTTACAGTGTTAATATATATTGACGTATTGAATAACGTAATTTATTATGGGTGTCACGTTCTAGCCTGTGTTGCCCTGATATGTGCGCACTTATGTTATTTCCTGTCCTGTGCCATGTTTGTAGTCTTCTGTAGTTTTTCTTGTTGATTGTCATTGTAAATATTCCAAGGTGTTTCCAATTACCTTGTGTTAGCCCATGTTTTAATGCTGTCTTCGCATGCTCTCGGAATTATTGGAAATATGGGTTCCCTTTCTGTCGGTCTCTCGACTTTGTGTCGAACCAACAGAATGGGGTTTGATCTCTGATTGTACTTTTAAAAGGCCAATGAACTTGGCGAATGGCATGGCATGCCAGTCTCCGCCCCGTACATACGGGTATAAAAGGAAGATGGCGTGCCCATTCATTCACCTTTTGTTCTTCGGAACCTGCTAAGCTTAAATGCTGAGCGCATTATCCCCTGATTATCTACTGGATTCTACGACGCAGAGCAGCGAATCCTTCCTGGTGTGTGCCATCTCCCCTTGGCGTTTCACAGTGTGCAGTTGTCGCCAGGCAAGTCTCGCCGCTGTAATCTTGGATGTGACCGCCTCATCCTCGAGTCTGTCAGGCACGATACCTGCATCACATGTCTGGGTCACCAGCATGCTGAAGTAGCGTTCGTGGATACGGCATGTCCGCACTGCAAGACATGTCTATCAAGGTATTGCGGTCATGGTTGGCTGTGTTCCTTTTGGACACCAAGCCGTCTGCAGCGGCGATGGTGACATGGGGGTTCCCATGGATGTTAACCCATCGCATCAATGACCAGGCTCTGTTAGGCTCACCTTACATGTCTCCGATGGGCGGCAATTGACTGTCCCATCGCGGATCCACGCGTTAGCGTGCAGAGGATGAGATTTCCGTCACTGCATCGGATGGCAACTTTCTGGCATCAGACGCTGATGTCTCCCTGGAGCTCCCGGCTTCGGTCGGTCGAGCCCAGGACGAGTCTGACGCGAAGATGTCAGCCGTGCTTGCCCGAGCCGCCGCGAGCCTCGGGTAGCAGTGCACCGCACTGCCTTCCCCACAGCACTCACGGCTGGATTCTTGGTACCTGGATACGGAGCACAGTAGCAACCGCGTTCTGCCCCGATACCTTTTTTTCCCGGAAGTGCACGGAGAACTCACTAAGACCGGGAACAGATTTACATATATGAATAAGCATTTGAAGCGAATTGTATATTCTTTACACAGTGAAAATAGCATGTATTTCTCCAATATTCCAGAATAGTCCCTGCAGTAAAACTATACAGTTGTAACCCCATGCCGAGTACTGCCTGGAATCGCTCCCTCTGCTTCTTCTGCAAGCAGTTACTTTTGGGAGGCTCAGAGATGACATGTTTTTTGGAGACTGCATTTATTTATTCATTTATTTATTAGATATTATTTATTATAATGATCTTGCTTGGTCTATAAACACCATGCACTGTGCTGTGTTTTACCTTTCTGTGTTTTTCTTATTTGCTCCTGTAAAGCTGCTTTGGAACAATGCACATTGTGAAAAGCGCTATATAAATAAAATTGAATTGAATTGAATGTTTTTGTATGCAAAACCTGGAGGTGAGTTAGCATTTTAGGACTTCCGGTCCATCGCCCCAAAGTCCTTGGGTTTTTTGAATGGGTTTTTGGTAAATCGTCCGAAATAAGGTCTGTGGTTAACAAAACCTCTAAATATTTTCACATTTTATTCTGACATAAAACACACCAATTATAACACGCTTGTGATTTTTTTAAAGCCTTATTGTGTCTTAAAAACGGCAGTTGCTAACATGTTGCTAAAAGCCAATACTTCCTTTGGCGGGGACGTTAGACGTCATCACGCAAATAAAGCTCACAAAAAATTGGCACAAATTCCTCAAAACGTAGATGTGGATTCATTCACGGAGTAATTGCTTAGCAGGGAACACATTTAAATAAAGTTTGAAAGTGTTGTCGGAGGCTTGGTGGTGGTGACGTTGATATCGAGTGACCTTAAGGGTAGTCTGTATATAGCATCGTGTTAGCTTTTTACTTCTGCCGATTGTATTTCAGCTTCAAAAGTAACAAATGTGGTGTTAAATTGTAAAGATGATCTTGATGGACCAAACGTGTAAACATCTTAAACCTTTGTTAATCACAGAGCTATTTTTTTGCGATCTTCCAAAAGTCTATGGGACAAATGCACAGGCTTTCGGTCGAGGGAACCACTGCGGCGCTAACTTCTGGGTTAGCCTACAAAAATACATAATGTCTGAGGTATCTGGATTTGGCAGCCATTTAAGCATGGCCATGTCAAACAGATCTTTGCGAAGTATTGCCAGTTCCACTGCCTTACCAAGCTTTTCTCTTGTCTAGTCTGATTATCTTGTGTATGACCTATACTGTTTGTTTTCTGGATGATTGCCTGACCCTTTTGCCTGTTTGTTGGATTTGACTGATTAAAGTGTTTTTTACTTTTCTGCCTGATAGTACAGCTCTGATTCTCGCCTCACGGTTTGAATGGTTGAATTGATTGATTGTTTTTTAATAAACTCTTGCAAATGGATTCTAACACTGCTTCAGCCTCACCCTCATTTCAACAGTAGGATGTATGGTTGAAAACTATTACCATATAACAGTTTCCCAGGACACACGCAAGCGTGAATCTGGCATCTTTCATTCTTTCCAACAACACAGCACCTGAACAACCAGCTCAGAATCGTGACTTCAGAAATGATCACATTTCCGAGAGAGCACATAAAGGCAGCATTATACCCCAGTGTTTTCTTTGTTCATTGTCTGGTATTGCTTTAGTGTTAGGATGTGTTCCCCTGTGTTCTGGTTTTGGTCTCTGGGTTTTTTTAATGAATAAAGACTTTTTCTACTGAATTTGGATCCAGCTCCCATGCTACATCAAAATCGCTTTTTTTGTTTGTTAGGGTACAGTTTTAGGTAATTATGCATGTGTAAAAAGAGACTAAAATATGTGTTACTGCATCTGGTTTTTAGAGAGAGAGAGAGAGAGAGAGAGAGAGAGAGAGAGAGAGAGAGAGAGAGAGAGAGAGAGAGAGAGAGAGAGAGAGAGAGATGGGGTCATAAGGAAGTTTTCATTCTAGCTGACTTGCTTTAGCACATCGATGCAACTTGTGATCTGTTCATCTCTGGTGTTGTGGAGGCAGAGCTGAGTGCAGAATGTTTTAAACAACTTGTGTTACATTTTACACCAGCTGGACAATATTGAATAGCTGAATCATTAGTCACAATGGAAACTGCACATGTAATAATCTAGTACTACACCTCGCTCAGGCCGGGATATCGCACACTCATCCAGGCCACCAAATTAAGAGATCAAAAACCATATTTTTAAAAATGTATTAAAGTTTAAAACCATAAGGCATTGGTAACTCCTTATAACATTTGAGAGTGCATCGTTTCTGATAATAACAAATAAACAAATAAGTAGCAAGAAAACAAACAACTTAAACAAAAAGCATTCATTGATGCTCAAGTCAAACACCATACATTTATAAATCAGGTGTATGGAAACTTTAGGACTGGGTGACCAGCTTAAGTTATTATTTTGCTGAAATAATAGGGAGGACATTACTTGTTATTTAGTAATGCCCTCCAGAATCTACAATATATACCTGTTTCTCAGACAACAAAGGATCAACAATCTCAATATAAAAACAGTCACTCATGAACATGGGTCAAAAAGATCGAGGAGGATCTGGATTACTTTTCTGGAGACCAGTGGACAGTTTTATAGCTCAGACCAAACAAAAAACTCTTTAACAACTATCACAACATTTACATTTAGCCATTTAGCAAACACTTTTATCAAAAGCAACTTACAAATGAGTCAGAACAAAGGAAGCAATCAGTGCAACAAAAGGGCAACAATGCATAACACATATGAAAACTGGTCTCAGTTATCCTAACAAAGTACACAAAGCTATATAAATGCATACAATTTGTTTAAGGATAGAAAAAGTGGAAAAGAGATAGAAATAAAGAAATGTGTCTTCAGACGATTCTTAAAGATGGCTAAAGAATCTACTGATCTTGTGGAGACAGGCTGATCATTCCGCCATCGTGGAACAGTTCCAAAGGTCTGTGAAAGTGATTTTTGGTCTTTTTTGGATGGCACCACAAGACGTTGTTCGCAGTGCGCATGGATCTGGAGAGTACATATGTCTGAATTAGTGAGTGTAGGTGGGCAGGGCAGAACCATTGGTTATCTTGTAGGCCAAAAACAGGGTTTTGAATTTGATGTGAGCGACTATTGGGTGCCAATGTAACCTGATGAGGTATCACTATAAAGCTGGGTATCATCAACATATCAATGGAAACTGACTTTGACAGTAAAAAAGGATGGGGCTTAAGACTGATCCTTGTGGCACTTAGAATTTAACACAAGATTTACATGACATTTCATAATTTACATAAACATGATAACGTGATAACGATTGAATAAATAGACCAGGCTAATGCCAGACCACCAGTGCCAACATAGTTTTCTCGTCTATCTATTAGAATGGCATGATCTAAGGTCCAGCAGGACTAGAAGAGAGATGTCACCGTGATCAGATGCTACGAGAAGATCATTTGTTACTTTAAGCAGTGCTATCTCTGTGATGTGCTTGGGCCTAAATCCTGACTGAATTTTTCTAAATTGCTGCATTGCTACGTAAATGTGATGCGATCTGAGTAAATCTAACACATGGTGAAATTTTACATATTTCAGAATTTGGTATCATTTGAAAGCTGGGTTCAAGCCTTTTCTATTTCATCCATAGCTTGTATGTAACTAAAGTTATGGTTATCCGAAGTCGGCTGATCGCTACGATTTTCAGAAACTTAATTTTGAGAAAAACATGTTTAAAATTGGGCTATAAAAACAAAGCACAACAGTCAAGTATCACAAGTAAAATATACTCTACATACTTAATATAATATAATTGAATATAACAAACACTTCCTTGTGTTGAAATATATAAAAAATACCATATGAGAACCGTTTGAGTAAAGTAGATGTAATGCATAGAGTTAATATGAAAATGGTGCTGGAGAGCTCTGTTGAGAGCGCTAAGACCACTGCATCACTACATGAGGAGATGAACATTACCCTGAAGAAGACAGCAACTTAGTCAGTAGTGAAGCAAGTTTTCCGTTGTTTATCATGGGGATAGTCTCTGAACGTTTGATCACCCCTTTTATGACGAGGCTGAATCCAGCTTATTATTTGCAGCTTCTTATTGACGATTTCGGTTCCACCTTAAAATATGTGACGCTTCTGCTTTTCCAGTTTCTTATTCACGCTCAACTTGCTTTTCTCTTATTAACGTTTTTTGTTTTTGTGTCTAGAAAAGAATAATAAACAGTTTTCGAAATATAATAATAACAGAGATATGAATGTGCACGAGCGTGTTTGTACACTAGGATAATTGGGTAAATTATGTTTTGTATTTGTAAAATGCACAGTATACATAGTTTTAACATGTATTTATATTTTCATTCTATATATTAATTTCTGCGTTGTGTATTTTTCTTAAGTCTGAGCTTCTGAAACCACAAGTTGCTTGCGTGTGTGCGCAATTGGCAAATAAAGCTCATTCTGATTCTGGTTGAGATTCATAGTTCTTAATATTATACAAGATATAACAACACAACAACAATTCAATGTACCATTAAAAGCACTAGTTATGGCTTATACTGTCCGTGGTGCTCTTGACTATTCCATGGGGCAATTTAAAGACATCTCTGCTGTAGCATTTTTTAAATGATGTACCCTTGAATTTGGCATATGGGCCAATACATATCAATGAGACATTGCATTATTGGCCCATTGGAGGTGCAATATCTCAGCTGGCTTTGAGGGTGCATTCAAGTTTTCACAGGTGGGTTATACCCTGTCTCCTTGTCTGTCATCATGCAAAAAAAACCATAAATATATTTTGGCTTGCCACTATAAATAGCAACGTTTTAGTAATAAACTATAAAATATTACCAAGATATTTTCAGAGAAGATAGATAATGTTATAGAATAATAATTGAATGAAAACTCAATTTTGACAAAAAATGACTTTCAACCTATTTTTTTTGTATTCCTGTAAACAACATCTGACAGGTTTTCCCAGATCGCATCACAAATAAACAACAAAATAACTTTTACATTTTACCGAAGTAATATATATTGTTACACTGCAACCATTTCATGGCTTTTTGATCTTAAGACCATACACTGAATTTGACTTTAGCTGGTTGTTGTCTACATCAAATAATCATACAATACTTGGGTTGGAGGTGTGTGTGTGTGTGTGTGTGTGTGTGTGTGTGTGTGTGTGTGTGTGTGTGTGTGTGTGTGCGTGTGTGTGCGTGTGTGTGTGTACTGAATAGATGTGATGAGGTGGATGTAATGTGTTGTGTCTCTCTGCTGACCGGGTCCTGTTCACTGCTTCATCAGCCCTTCTGTAAGCATTCCACAAGCATTATCCAAACCATTCCTTTCATTGAACTGTCAGTCTATCAGTGATTACTTTATCGTTCAAATTGAAATGTCTGAAATTAAAGTTACATTTCATTTAATTCAGTTAAATTTCTGTAGAGCTTTTCTCCACAATGTGTGAAAAGGCAACTTTACATATTCAATAATTACTAATAAATGAACAGTGTACTATAGCGGTAAATGGGAGACTACCACAAATATATTTTTTGCATGGTCATTTGCTCGAATCGCAAAAGAAAAACTCAACGACAGTGTTTTCACTACTTGTAAAGGACTCTGCATCTCAGCCGGCCACACCCCTGCACCAGCACTCTCTCCCAGACTCTCACGTTCCCGCTACCAATGTCTACTGATTACACCCGCACCTGCAACCTATCACCCCGGACTATTTATACTCACACTCTCCCTTTGTTCTTTGTCAGGTCTAGTTGTCGTTTTGTGTAGCTGCTAGTTCCCCACCCAGTTGTGCTATGTACCTGTGGATTACTCACCTGTTTACCTGTGGATTATTAAACTGTTTAAATGTGGATTATTTACCTGTTTACCTGTGGATTACTCACCTGTTTACCTGTGGATTATTAAACTGTTTACATGTGGATTATTTACCTGTTTACCTGTGGATTACTCACCTGTTTACCTGTGGATTACTCACCTGTTTACCTGTGGATTACTCACCTCTTTACTTGTGGACTATTCACCTGTTGTTTGTAGACTTTACCCTGTGTTCTCACCATTAAAATGAGTACTGTGGTGTGTCTCGTTCCATCAGTCACCTGCCGACCCGTTCGCCGAACTGGTTAACCTGCTTCACCAACAACTCACCCCTTCTGCACCCCCTGCACATCCTCCACCCATCTCCAGTCCCATGGCCGCACCCAACCGTTTTTCTGGATCTGTGGAGGAATGCTGCGGATTTATTCTGCAATGTGAGTTGTATTTCGAGATGCATGCTCACTAGTTCCAAACTGAGAAAGTGAAGGCTGCATATATCATCTCTCTGTCGTGCGTTAAGGCCTTGAGCTGGGCACAAACTATTGGGGACGCTAGGGGTCCTCTTATCACCTCTTTCAAGCTCTTCTTTCAGCACTTCCAGGAGGTCTTTGGTCAATTGGCTAATCCTCTCTCAGTCCAGGATCAACTACTCCGGTTATGACAGGGAAAGACTTTCTCACAGATCTGCCCCTGTCTGACTCCTACACCTGCATTCTGGTCGCGGTCGATCGGTTCTTTAAAGCCTGCAAACTTGTGCCCCTACCACAGCTACCTACTGCCTTCGAGACAGCTGAAACTCTGTTCAACCATTTATTCTGTAATTACGGTATCCCTGTGAGACAGGAGCCCTCAGTTCATCTCCCGGGTATGGAAAGCTTTCTTCAATCTCCTCAATGTCATAGTCTGTCTCGCCTCCGGATACCACCCTCAAGCAAACGGCCAGGCTGAGCGGAAGATACAGGACATTGGGAGGTACCTGAGGTCCTACTTGAGGCAACACACTACTTAGTGCACAGAACTCCCTCCGACAAGCCTCCACCGGTTTAACCCCCTTGCAGTGCCTACTCGGCTACCAACCCCCCCTGTTCTCCTAGGCAGGGGTCCATCGACAGTGCCAGCTGTTGACCACTGGTTTCGAGAGAGTGAGAGGGTCTGGGACTCAGCTCATCACCATCTCCAACAAGCTGTCTGCAGACAAAAGGAACATGCTCATACCCCTCGATCTCCCACTCCAGAACCAGTACAGTACCAACCTGGACAGAAGGTCTGGCTTTCTACCCAGGACCTCCGTCTGCGGCACCCTTGTAGGAAGCTGGGTCCCAAATACATCGGACCCTTCACCATTCTCAGTCAAATCAACCTGGTCACCTACTGTCTTCAGCTCCCCTGACACTACAGAATTTCACCTTCATTCCACGTATGCCTCCTCAAACCCCAACTCACTATTAAAGTGAGTAAAATAATACTGTGGTGTCTCGTTCCATCTGCCTGTGGTGACAACTTTCAAAAAAGTAAAAGAATATAGAGAGAGTCTGATGATGGCAGTCAAAAGAGAGAATGATATCAAATTTACCGTGACTTCCATAGACGCTGTATAAGAAACACCCTCACATTAGCATTATTAATATTAATATAATAAAAAAGTATAGTGTTATAAATGTACATACATTTAAAAAAGACCTGCTATGATGTGTAGAAACACCACCCCTTTGCCTTTTAGAGCCTATTTATGCCTGGTCACTTAATTTGTTTTCTCTGACCGGATAGCTATCTGATTTATTAAAACCGTTGTATTTACACTTGGCCACATAAATGCGTCTCAGCAGAATGGATATGAATCCGATCTTCTATTTGCGCAAAAAAAGCTAATTTTAACTCTTTATTTCCACCGAATTTAAATGACAGGCACTGTTGTTTTGGTTTTAGTTCTGCAAATGCAGTTGTGTTTTAAAAAGACATGAAAAACTCGGATCCTAACGTTTTCTCCTTAATTCCAAAGCGTTCGTGAGGTTGTGCTCTCGTGGCATCATGCCTTTGCAAAATAACCACAAATCGCGTTCTCCAGGATGACGAGGTCTCAGCACTCTCACCCTAAATGCCGTGTCTACGTCCACATAACATGTAAACAGCCCCAGCGAGCACCAAGTCCGACTCCTTTTGCGTGGTCAGAATTGTTGCCCAAGTGAATTATTACTAACCCATCGTTTACCAGTTGACCACTACCAGTCCAGCGAAGCTCGACCTGATTTTGCGAAGTGGTTGATGTCCTCAGGGCAACACATTTTGTTGACCTAAGGACAACATTTTTATAAATAAAACCTAAACCTACACCAAACCCCAACCCTAACCATAACTTACCCCTAAAATCAGAGGGAAATGATGAGTGAAAAACAATGGTCTAGGAGCACCTAATCCTGGCTGGAAGATTAAACTTAAAATAAACTGTGAATTTATTTCTGAAATCTGATTGGTTGATTTAAATGTTGTCCCAGGGTCAACATGATGTTGCCCTAAGGACATCAACCACTTGGCAAAAACAGGAGAGCCGTCCAGCGAACGTCACATAATCCGAGCACATCTATCTGATATCGATCAAAATCCCGAAGGAATTGGGCCAGTGGGCTTGGTAGAGAGTATGGATGTTCCTTGTTCCAATTCAGATGATTTCCTTTAACTTGAAGATGCAGCGAGACATTATCTGACATTGGATGGCCTCTTGGGGGCTTTGATCCACCACCGTCATAGAACAACGGCTGTCTTCTCCACATTTGTTTGTTGACAATGCTGTTGATGTTGATGTCTTGTTGTTTCTGTAGCAACAGGGTTTTTTTCCGGGGTTGGGTTGCTAGCCCCACGTCCAACGCTCCTTCTTTATCCAGGCTTGGGACTGGCGATGGCAGACGAAACCAACCAAAGACGCCTTCTATGACCAACTCCAACCTGAATTGGATTCAACTCCACACCACAGCACTGTGATGCTGCTTGGCGACCTGAATGCACAAATTGGCAACTCTTGACATGGCTTTAAACAAACCATTGGCTCTTACGAATCAGCACGAAAGACAAATGACAATGGTGAGCAGCCCATATCCGTAGGCGCAGCGAACACACTTGCAGTCGCTAACACCTACTTCACCCACCCGATGATCCACAAGTACACATGGCAATCGCTGTATTACGGTTAGCTACCCGAATGGCAGGGGGTGTAAAAGGAGTAATAGATGGAGGAGAGTGCAAAGGGTTCTCTGGAAGAATTCATGTCTTCGTAAGGCTGAGTATGTGAATAGCAGGCACAACACAAGAGCAATGGAGCATATCAACAAAACTGCTAAAAATACCAGAGAGTTTGGGAACTCGCGAAAGAGTAGACAACGACATCATTTAGTTTGATCGAGGGCACACAAAGGTAGGCTTATCTTACATTTATCAGTGTGTTAAGGGCCTCTGTTGTTATATCACTGTAGTAGTATTGTGTTGCAAATCCAATGATGCTGCCTGTTAATGATGATTCTCTGTGACCAATCAGTGATCTGTGTGTCTACAAATCACATTGTAATATCGGTACAGCTCACTTGGAACCTCAACTGAGGTGGTACTAAAAAAGGATCAGGTTTAAGGTACTGCACACAGTGGAAAATCCTCCAAAAGTGAGCTGTACACCATACCGTACCATGCATTGGAAAAGTGCCATAAGTCTTTCAGAGTTACACAGCACTGTAAAATATGATTTGTTGACCCAACTAGACTAAGTCAAGTCATATTGTTGTTTTGACTCAGTTAAGTTTTGGACACATGATTGTTAAATCAACATACGTATGTTTGTTGCAAAAACAAGCAATTAAATAAATCAAAGTAACTTGACATGAATTGGTGTTTGTATAGCAGACTACTATGACAGTGTATTGAAAAGAGTTGCCAATTAACTGTGAATCAGACTCTAAACCTGATTCTTCCTCAACAGAAATACACAACAACCTGCATTTAAACACGCAACTTAATGTGTTTGGAGAAAAGAGAAAGCGTCGAACAGGATCCAGGTTCAACAAATCAAATCACCTGAATGGTGACTTTACAGAGCACTGTTTATTGTTCTACTAGAAAACAACAATATTAATAGATATCAATAATATTAAAACAAGTTTAAACCTCTATGTCATTTTATTAACAACTATTAAATGATCAGTTTCTATTCTTTGAACCAAGCATAAATTCTCAAAATATTCAAGTGCAAGGGTTTTGGGGTTTATTTAATGAATTTAAGTTGGAATATTGAGTTGTAATTTGCACACACACACAACAACAACTAAGAAATCTATGTTGCCTGAACTTTTCTGAATAAATTGAAGAATCGAGCACATGTAAACTCAATATCTTAAGTACACTCAACATTTTAGTTGAAGTGACTGAGAAAGATGAGCGGAGTTAGCTAAAACCTCAAATCATTTTACAGTGTGTGATTTACTAGATTTTCTGATTTCTGAATCAAATGTTTGTGTGTTTTTATATTTGTGTTGTAGTGAAGTATGTGCACTGTGGCAGAATATCTCATGTGAGGTTTGAATGTAGCCAGCCAGAGGACTTCAGGATATCAGTGGATGGGGTTGTGTACGCCCGCAGGCCATTGGACACATCTCACTCCTGGATTACACCCCTGCTCATTAAAGCGCGGGATGGTGTGACCGGACAACAGTGGCAGACACGAGTCTGGCTGTTGTCTCCAGGAGCTCATTTGTCAGAGGTACGACAATAACAGTCCTCACAAAGACATTAACCCTCATATTGTATTGCAACGCGCTGCAACTTTCCTTGTTTGAAAACATGGTTCCGTTTATCTCAGTGGGGTAAGACTTTTCGTACATTATCTATTCATTCACACACACGCACGCACGCACGCACACACACACACACACACTCAAAAACTGCTTGTTTGGTTATTTTGAAAGTATGCAAAAAAAACTGAAATGACTCCACATTGAAAAGAAATGGAAAAGGCTATAAAATAAGTTTTTATTTTTCACTTGTCAAAGAAAATCAATAAATTTAAATCAAACCTAACCATTACAGAAAAGTTGGGCTTTTTTATAAAAAAATTATACCATTTAGTATGTTTTTAAAGCCCTATTTGCATGGGATTAGTATTATCCGATGACCTTGTGTGATTTAGAAATTACCCCCCACATCTTAATTTCGTGTGGCGCATTCGCACGGGATAAGCGAAGCCTGTGCATTTACTTGAATTTACTGATTTCTCTGAAAATCCATTTATTCTTTACCGGAACCCTCTCATCTTAACAGCGAGTGCGGCTCATGGTTGCTTAGGAACAGCAGATGCCAGAGTGCAAGCTCCTGAGCACTTTGAATAACAAAAACATTTTAAAAAATGATATACAACCCTGCCAAATCACAGAGATGCAGATTTGCACAGGTTTAATATTATCACAGGACCTTGGTTATTGGCCAAACATGGTAGGTCATTTGCGGGGGAATTTTTACTTTACAAGTTTCAGACATGGCGAAATCATGTAACGCTGAACACGATTATCTGTAGGTTTCATTAGATATTCTCAGTGAACGTCAGGTATCAAAAGCCCAACTAAATCAAACAGTGATCAGAGTAATGGTGGTTGCTTACTATCAGGGTTACAAATGAAGAGCGAGTAAAAGTTACCTTTACCTGACCATTTCTAAGGAAAGTGAAAGATAATTGTGTTTAGCTTTTACATCACAGCTCCTTTAAAATTAACTCTCATTTCTGGGTGAAAATTGTTTCTAGCTTTTTTCAAGTAAATCCTAATCCACATTTTTTTTTCATTGTATATAAAACACCCGATAAAACTCATCAGCTTGTTCGTGTGTTCATTAGGGAGACATTTCAAACATTCTGAAGGAGGTTGATGAGTTGAATCGGGTGTTTTATATACTGTATAGAGAGACATCTAAAACATTCTGGGAGGTGTGCCTCGAGGACCATGACTGTACATGCACTCCACAGACTTGTTGCGCCGCGTCTTTAACAGCCGAACACATCATTTTCCATGACTGTACACGCACTCGCGTCTTAATATACATACTGATTCCAACCTAGACCACTAAATCAAAATCATGCCTTTATTTATGTAAAAAATGTGGAAAGTCTATTGCATTGAATCAATATCAGTTTTGCACCTGCAATTAATGTTGAAAAAATGTAGAAATATTAACAAACTGCTATTTTTGTGATCTGTGTTTGCTTTAGTTGGACTTTAACACAGGGAACAATGAGGTTTTTCACTCGGTTGCTTTATCTTTGATCACAGAAGCACTCAACAATGCTCAGCTGTAGTGCTACCAGTTAGATGGAATTTGAACTTTTTTTGTAAACATATCATCATCGGAAATGGCTTTTTAACGGATTTTAACGGAGGTACATCATCACCCTGCGTGCATATAGTCAATTAGCATTGACAAATCAATGATTTTTAACATTGATTCAATGGTTTTCTTCTGCTCTCTTGCTATCTGGGATGTTATTCTGAGGGCACCACTTAGACATCCAGCCATGCCATTATAATAATCTATGGGGAAGTTTCCCAGACAGGGATTATTTAAACCACGACTAGGCCTTAGTTAAATTAAGATATTTAGGTTGTTTTAAAAATATATATACTTTACAGAAATATTACTGATGTGCATCTTGAGACAAAACAATCACACTGATATATTTTAACTATGTCAATGTACGTTGTTTCGATCAAGACACTTAACACTTAACATTTAAGTTAGTCTGGGACTTCTCTTTTATATTATCAGTGATCTCCAATTTATGAAGTTGAATTAGTGCCGACGTGAATTACAATCTTAGTGTAGTGGCAGACGGAAGCACCTCACACACAATGGACTCGCTTACATAATTCACAATCAGTATTCACTCAGACATATGCAATACGGCCCCTTTAAGGAGGCGGAGCCTTAGAGAGGCCGGGTGGATGGTGGTTGTTCCATTGTGTTCTTTTGGTTGTTGAGTTCTGATTAAACGTGCTGCGTTGGCAGTTGTTATCATATGCTGCTCGTATTACTTTTGCTAGCACAAGTGCTACATTAGAGTATTTATATTTATCAGTAGCCAGCACATTTAGCAATGATCTCATGTCAGACGCTCTGGCTCCCGGTATACATATTTGACTATGGTGGCTGGTGACTCTATTTCCACGTTCTGTAAAATGGTATCACCGATAACCAGGGTGCTTATGACAGGCGTCTTAACCGGCATGTTGTTGAGGGAGGAGAACCTGTTTGAAATAATAACAGGAGTTTGCCTCTTTTCTTTACGATTATGCCACTTGATATTCACCCTGCTTCCTCGCCGCATTGAGTGTAATGTCGGAACTGCGTCATGTTCATTACTTGGTGTAACGGCCGCATCCGAAACAGTCTCTACTACACACTTACTATCCTTAAAGGTGCAGTGAACTAGGACCACAATTTTAACCCGAGCTTTTGTTGTATAAGAGGGAATCGTATTCAAGCGAACATCATGTAAGTGTCAGACCTGAAAACACCCTTGTTACTGAAATAACAACCGTTATTGACACGAGGCTCCGCGAACGCCAGGTCCTGGAATGCACCTATCTATGATAGATAGGTTGAACACCGCCTCCACAGAAGAATATCAACGCCTACTTCTCGAGCCCCGCCCACTGGTTCGCGCATGACACTACTGAACACAAGCTGCACGGAACCAGATAGAGCGAGTGTGAGCATCATGCCTTAAAGATCGCAAAATATTGTGCAGTGTCTGGTTGTGGAAGAACACAGTCGCTGCATAACCTTCCTTCGGATTCCCACGGTAGGAATGCGTGCTTGAAGTTCTTTTTTAAAGATGTTGTAACACTCCTGGTAATAATAAACACAAGAGTAAATACAAACAAAAAAAGATAGGGACACCGTTCCGCTAAAAATATTATATGTATTATGCCTCACAACGAGACGCAAATCATCAAACCCAGCGTGACCTCAAAAGCATACATACATATGACAGTTCCTTTTATAGTACAGGGCCCATATTCATGAAAAATCTTAGTGCAAAGAGTTGCTCCTAGTGACAAAATTCTAAGAAAATTCTTAGAAATGTGGGCGTTTCCCCTTAGAATTACAGAAAAGATCCTAGTAAAGAAGAAAGTCATTCATAATATATAAAGCATCTTAACCCTTAAAAGAGCTTTTAAGGTCCAAAATTTTAGGAGTAGTGAGGAGGACTTTTAAGAGACTTAAGAGTTTCTTTAGCAGCAGAGAAAATGGACGAAACACGAAAAGTGAGAAGAAATGTGTTGCAATGCATGACAATTTCCATATTACCTTTAAGGTTTATCAGATTTTGTGTGTGTGTGTGTGTGTTCAACTTTTGATTATCTTGGTTTTGGTTTTCTTCTATAGCTGCTTTGATGCAATGCAAATTGTAAAAGCGCTATAAAATAAAATGACATTGAATTGAATGACAGTGAGTTAATAAGACACAACACATTAGATGTTTGTGACCGATCCTATTAGAGACACGCTAACATCTCCAAAACAGCGCAGAAATGCCATAGCGCCAGAGATAGAAGAAATCACTACATGAACATATTTAGCAACTGGAGAAATGCAGCTCTGCAGCAGAGATGATTTGGTTCTGTCACAATCTTCTATAGTGATCACACAAACAATTACAGCACTTACAGAGACTTATTGTGTCACTGTTCATTTTCTATCAAATACATTGACATTAACAGCATGGTAAATATAAAATAAAAAATATATGTGTGTGTCTGTGTGTGTGCGTGAGTATGGTAAAACAGAAAAAAATGACGTGCAATTTCAAACTAATGACCCTATACTTAAAAGCGCTCTTCTTCCTTCTTGGCCAACCAGCCAATCACAGTCTTCAAAAGACATAGCAACGGGGTCAGCCCCGCCTCCTCACTAAGATAAAAGTTTTTGTCTTTTCCTTGCTCAGAGTTGCTCTCAGATTGATCCTGAATCACTTTTAAGATAAGACTCCTACGTAGAAGTTTTTGAGATAAATTAAGAGCTTTCTTAGAGGATTCTTAGAAGCTTTAAGAATACGGGCCCAGATTAACAACAACTACCTGGGTAGGAATGAATGAATGAGTGAGTGTGTGTAAAAGGCCAATATCCAAAGTATGTATAAAGTTTGGATCAGTCTCAACGGTATGTGTAAGAATAATCGTCGGTAGCTGATGTCAGTCACATCAATTCTAAATCCTCCTAGGAAAGTAATCCATAAAACTCCACAAACGATAATACTCCTCCAGGAGATGGCATACAAAAGAGAAACTGTCGATAGCGTATATATACAGGTGCTGGTCATATAATTAGAATATCATCAAAAAGTTGATTTATTTCACTAATTCCATTCAAAAAGTGAAACTTGTATATTATATTCATTCATTACACACAGACTGATATATTTCAAATCTTTATTTCTTTTAATTTTGATGATTATAACTGACAGCTAATGAAAATCCCAAATTCAGTATCTCAGAAAATTAGAATATTACTTAAGACCAATACAAAGAAAGGATTTTTAGAAATCTTGGCCAACTGAAAAGTATGAACATGAAAAGTATGAGCATGTACAGCACTCAATACTTAGTTGGGGCTCCTTTTGCCTGAATTACTGCAGCAATGCGGCGTGGCATGGAGTCGATCAGTCTGTGGCACTGCTCAGGTGTTATGAGAGCCCAGGTTGCTCTGATAGTGGCCTTCAGCTCTTCTGCATTGTTGGGTCTGGCATATCGCATCTTCCTCTTCACAATACCCCATAGATTTTCTATGGGGTTAAGGTCAGGCGAGTTTGCTGGCCAATTAAGAACAGGGATACCATGGTCCTTAAACCAGGTACTGGTAGCTTTGGCACTGTGTGCAGGTGCCAAGTCCTGTTGGAAAATGAAATCTGCATCTCCATAAAGATGGTCAGCAGCAGGAAGCATGAAGTGCTCTAAAACTTCCTGGTATACAGCTGCGTTGACCTTGGACCTCAGAAAACACAGTGGACCAACACCAGCAGATGAGATGACATGGCACCCCAAACCATCACTGACTGTGGAAACTTTACACTGGACCTCAAGCAACTGTGCCTCTCCTCTCTTCCTCCAGACTCTGGGACCCTGATTTCCAAAGGAAATGCAAAATTTACTTTCATCAGAGAACATAACTTTGGACCACTCAGCAGCAGTCCAGTCCTTTTTGTCTTTAGCCCAGGCGAGACGCTTCTGACTCTGTCTGTTGTTCAAGAGTGGCTTGACACAAGGAATGCGACAGCTGAAACCCATGTCTTGCATTCGTCTGTGCGTAGTGGTTCTTGAAGCACTGACTCCAGCAGCAGTCGACTCTTTGTGAATCTCCCCCACATTTTTGAATGGGTTTTGTTTCACAATCCTCTCCAGGGTGCGGTTATCCCTATTGCTTCTACCACATCTTTTCCTTCCCTTCGCCTCTCTATTAATGTGCTTGGACACAGAGCTCTGTGAACAGCCAGCCTCTTTTGCAATGACCTTTTGTGTTTTGCTCTCCTTGTGCAAGGTGTCAATGGTCGTCTTTTGGACAACTGTCAAGTCAGCAGTCTTCCCCATGATTGTGTAACCTACAGAACTAGCCTGAGAGACCATTTAAAGGCCTTTGCAGGTGTTTTGAGTTCATTAGCTGATTACAGTGTGGCACCAGGTGTCTTCACTATTGAACCTTTTCACAATATTCTAATTTTCTGAGATACTGAATTTGGGGTTTTCATTAGTTGTCAGTTATAATCATCAATATTAAAAGAAATAAAGATTTGAAATATATCAGTCTGTGTGTAATGAATGAATATAATACACAAGTTTCACTTTTTGAATGGAATTAGTGAAATAAATCAACTTTTTGATGATATTCTAATTATATGACCAACACCTGTATATATCCGTCTCCTTAGCGATCTCTAGGACCAGAAGAAAAAACGTTCTTCTTCATCCATCTGTGCCACGCTCTTTATCCTCCACCAACCTCAGTAACTTCCGCTATCCCCTCACGTGACCAGGGTTACGGGTAAGTCTCGCGAGAGCGAAAAATAGGTCAAACACTTCATGAAAAGGAAAACACAGATCATATGGGGACAATACAACTAATCACAATCAAATTAGCGCTTTTAACATATAGCAACATGTACTTGTCTTCCCATTTGTGGCTATGGTGTTTGTGAAGTTCTGGAGTAATCCACATCTGTTGAGATCTTGCGGTTGATTTCAGGTTGTAGTTTCTGTGAGTAAGGTTTTTTTTTCTTGTTCATCTTTTCTTCAGTGATTGTGTTTGTTAACAGCAGGTTTTATCACCAATGACTCAATCATCAATTCATTAAAAATACAAAAACTCAATTGACAAATCTGTCAAACAAAAGCATTTGGGTGTTGAATCTGAACCAGAATTAAAATCAACTTTTGCCCATATTTGGGTCCTTTCTGCTTTATTTGATTTGTTTTTGGCTAACATGCAGCATTGCTTTGGCTTGCTTGTGGCCCAAATCTCGCAAACAGGAGCGGACCACCCAAGTGCCATCATTCCATGCGTATGTGGGCCAGATGAGGGGGCATGGGGTGTAAGGTGTGGGCCGGATTTGGGCCGCAACAATTTGCTAGTTTGGTTGCTATCTGGGATTCTGTACTTCTTATAACACTAATCGTCATCATTTGTACACACCAAACTGTCAGATTTCACATTAATGCATAACTTCTGAAGCTGCCATTCTGTGATTTAACCCATTAGCTTACCTTTGTCCTTATCTGCAGAAGCATGCCATGCCCAGGACACATATACCGGAAATAGTGATCCCTTCTCATCCGATAAACACGTCACTCAGACGGATAAAGAGAGGCTGGGTTATACCTCCAATCAATGTGGCAGAAAACTCAAGAGGACCTTTCCCAATGAACCTGGTCAGGGTAAGAACTATACATCAATACACACCAATGTGATAGTATCAGAAACTGCCTCCATGCATAGTACTTTGATATAGAATCTGCTTGGATCTTTGGATAGGGGATATGCAAGATATTTAACTCTTTCCCCGCCATTGACGAGTTATCTCGTCATTTAAAATCCGACGGTTATTATTATTGAATTTTATTTTTATGGCAATCGGTGTTTGTACTGGTGGCGCTGTTACACATCTTTGGAAAGAACGTATATATTTGATGCTTTTAGGGTAAATATTTGATCTGTTTTTAATAATAATTGTAATCTTATCTGGGTGGAGTCTTCGACAAAAAAAGCTAATTATATCAGCTGTTTAATCAAAATGATGCACTTTTGAAGAATCCTACCCACATTTAAGAGGTGATAAAAAAGGAACATTCATTACAGAAAATGTACTGTGATCATTTTTAGTGAAAATGTTAAAAAATGCTGGCGCTGACTGGCAACTTTTTTAAAAAGAGGCTGGTGGGGAAAGAGTTAAAGTGGATATATACTTTTGGTTCTTAGTATGCATTTCATGTTATAGTTTATTTATAGAGAATAATAGGAGCACTTGAATACATCTCATACACTTCAGTGGACCATGGCTAATCAAACTGATTGGTTCAGTAGAAATCAGCTGATGTCAATACAGTAAAAATAACAAAACATTGACTGATGTCAATAGATTGCTTCTCCTTCACTTGTCACCATCTAATCAACTGCCAATTGATGAAATTGGGTACTGTCCTACATTTGGAATTCTTGTTGAACACTTTGTTTTAGTTGGAAATATTTCTGGGTTGTTAGTTCCATGTCACGTTGACACTTCACTCTGCTGTCATGTAGATTCGCTCAGATAATGATGAGAGGGTGAGTTTACGCTACAGCGTGACCGGACCAGGTGCCGACCAGCCACCAACCAGTGTCTTCTCCATTGATCCCGTTTCAGGACAACTATCAGTACTGAAGCCTCTGGACCGCGAGCACTTGCCTAGCTTCAATGTGAGTAAGTCTCATGCAACAACAAACCCAAAGCATGGAATGAAATCCCAAAGATGCTCAAACAGATGATCAAACAAAATTGTTTTTCTTTTTTTCTATTTCCATGTGTCTTTATTATTTTGGCAGCTTTCACTGCTTTTCCAAATCCAACTGTTGGTTATGGATTAATCTATGATGGGTTGTTTCAACCCTAAATGCTGGTACGGCATACATATTAGGACATTGTCAAACGGCATCGCGCCTCAGACAAAAATGCATTAGTTCTCATCAAAACAGCATCAGGACTAAGCTCTCGCACAATCAGACATCAGGCGAAATGGCCTCAGATTAAAGGCATTAAATGAAAAAAAATGTAAACAGTCTACATGTGACCCTGCCTCTCGTGTGATGCCACGAGCGCAAACAATTCTCCAGCAGTAATTTACGGAACTTTTGAAAGATTTGATTTAATTGATATTGACCACACTTTGTTTTAAAAATGTGAAACATTTGTTTCTGACTCTTGAAAAAGATATTCGGATGTACGTTAAGACCATTTTTCATTCAAATAATCGGGATATGTGATCTTCTTAATCAATTTATGTAGGCTAATGATTAGCCTAACCTCTACTGTATGTAGACTACGAAACATTTTTTGATAACTTTTGTTTCATTACGCTGTATGTTATTGTAGCTTTGTTAATGTCAGTTTAATAACAAAGTGCATTTATAACAGGATCTGTAAATGATTACTTTTTTCGTTGTAATTTTATGTTTTGGGATATATCTGTATGGTTTTATTACTATATATAAATTAATGTATTTTATTAGTAGTGTAACTAATTACTTTTGAAAAAGTAAACAGACCAATAACTTAGTTACTTTTAACATTTAATAACATTTCAAGAGTAATTTGCCCAACACTGGCAAACACAAACATTCCTCATCCACATAGAATGTGGTATTTCTTATATACAGTTCAAAAATGTGCTTTAGGTTGCGCTGAAATGAGTGAGAGAGAAAGAGGAGAAAAGATGTGAAGGTGTGAGCTTGCATTGAGGTGTGTTGCTCAATATAAAGATGCAAACCCCGTTGGGGAGCTCCTTGAGAAACAAAGTTCTTTGTTTCTCAGGACCTTGGCACCAGCCTTACACGTGTAGAAAGGACTAACTGTGTCACTTTCATTTTCACATTTTAGTGTAGAGAATAACTCAACTGTCAATAACAATAGTATTAATGAATTGACGCTTTGTGTGTTATGGCATCAGTTAAGGGCCCATGCTGTGGACCTTAATGGTAATCAGGTGGAAAATCCCATTGACATCATGATCCATGTAATCGACATGAATGACAATCGACCAGAGTTCATCCAACAGATTTGGAATGGAAGTGTTCCTGAAGGATCTAAACCAGGTACAGACCTTAGTGTTAATGTACATAAGAGTACATCCGGATGTGAAAGACAACATGCCAGTAAAATTTACACATGTCAGTACACTGTATAATATAAGCTGTGTATCATCTTCCTGTTTTTAATTTCCATAGGTACATCAGTTATAACAGTAACATCAGTAGACAAAGATGATCCCAAAACTCCAAACGGCCAACTCCGCTATAAGATTGTGTCCCAGAATCCTGCCAGCCTGAGCCCCAACATGTTCACTATTAACAACAAGACAGGAAGTATCATCACTGTTGCAGCTGGGTTAGACCGAGAGGTATTTACACCTTATCTGACAGTATGAAAAAAATAACTTTGATTGTTGCCTCATATTCATATAGGACTTTGCGTAAAACCAAGACATATTTTCTTATGTTGCTAATACACAAGTGTTACAGTTTTGGTAGATGCTGGTGACATTGGTAGTACATGTACATTTGTTTGTGTGTGTGAACATTATTCTATTACAGCACACAGAATCGAATATGTCCGGTGAATCCGTCCCGTGTTACGATCACATATTGGCATTACGTTATTTTCAATAATGTAAAACCTCTTCAAAACGTTTATTTTACTTACACGTTGATTATAAAACTTTATTCGCATTGTCCAAGTAATTTTAGACAGATTAAAAGCCATCGCGCATTATCTGTTGTTCTGAAGGTTAGACTAAAAGACTAGGTTTCTCTCAGAGCTGGAGAGTTACACGTGATGCATTTTCCCCTTCAACCATAACTTGAAGTGTATATGTATAGTAAAATACTCTTTAAAACGTTGTTTTACTTTTTTTTTTAAGTTATAGGAAAAGACAGACATACTGTAAAGTTGGCTTGACGTTGGACGTTTGATATTCGTGAATTTAGGGACCATCTCGAAAGTTGCATACACATTAATATACACATTTCTACGTTAATGCCATTAAAGGGAATGACTGACAGTCACAAAACCAGCTGTACAGTCTTCATGTAAGTATCAGCTATAATGTACACCTTTCAGATTTTTGATATTTATTTCAATAAGTCATCAAATCATATGTAAATAATGCTGTGTTTCACTTCTGTATGGTCTCATACACAAAATATACCATTATTTAAAGCTCAATAGCATTTAAAGGGAATGACATAGACTACGTTCACATTGCCACCAAAATCAGATTTTTTTGCTCATATGTGACCCAGATCTGTTTACTGCATGACTGTGTGAACAGGACAAACCACATGGAATCCGTGTCTTTTTAAATCTGATCTGAGCCACTTCCATATGTGGTCCTAACTCAGATACAGGTCTGATGTTTCGCAATGCGACCTCAGTCTGAACGGTCATATCGGAATTCATGCGACTTTTGCGTCATTGTCGATCGACATGCGTCACAATTCTGCAGTGATTTAAAGCTTCACGAGTCATTCTTTTGAGGGAAGTGTACTTTACAGCTCAGTTGCCAACTTTAAGCATCAGATTATAAACATAAGCCCTTGCACTGTCTACACCGCACGCGAGCCACACGATGCGATTCAACAAATGACTATAGGATCCATTATATGGACTGCTCCGGGAATGCTCTCAAATCGCGCCGTGAGAACGGTCCACTCAGCACCGAATAAAGTCAAACACACCCGCTGACTTGACCCTTGCTTATTTATGACAGCCTGCTGCGTGTTATTGTTGTTTTGCTCATGCGATTCAGTTTAGAACCATCATGAGTTCACACTGGAATCTGATATTGGCCACATTTAAAAAATAGTGTAAACAGCCAAACAAAAAAATCTGATCTGAGCAAAAAATCGGAATTGAGTATTTAGGCTTGCAGTGTGAACGTAGTCTTAGAGTCAATAAACTGATGTTGATTCAGTCAATGCAGGAGATATGATTGATCCCCTTAAACATACATTTTAAGCGTATGTGTTGTTTTATGGTCAAACTTAAATATATAATTAATTTTCGTTTTAAGATAGACTTGTAGAATAAATCATTTATATGTGCTTTTGTGGTTTGGCCACATGATAAAAACAATCATGACAACAGTATCTTTTTCTTGTTACTATTTCGAGCCAAACAGTATTTATTTTGCTCATAAACAATGCACTGTCAGTTTAATTCAAGGGGAGATTTCACTAAAATACTTTTTCTGTGTTTAGGTGCTATAATCAGTTCCCCGGTTCATCTACTAACCCGAAAACGTGAAAAAGTACAATACAGTAACTTCGGTTTGTTACGCCTTTCTCTGAAAGCATGTGAAAAAATCAGCCCTTCAGATTACTCTCCCTGCATGATGTAGGTGAGGGATCTCATTGTAATAACACCGCTGCTTAATCTGCTCGTTTCCCCCCACGGCGCGCCATTTTGTTTTTCGCAGGTGACAGGAGTGTATCAGCTCTAATGCCATGGCGAACGTTCATGCCAAACATGCAAACTGTTCTGTCGTTGGGTGCACAGACCAACACAGAACACTGTTATGAGCCTCACAGGAGACAAGAGAGCAATGGATTTATTTTGTTTTCAATGGAAATCCCCCACACTGAATGAGTCAAAGCTGCAAATAAAGACACTGTAAGTACCAGTGTATTTTACAGTTTTTCTCGATTGCTTAAACACATTTCTTGAAATTATGCCTCGTATTCTCAAAACAGTAAACACAAATCCATAACATCTCACCCAATTCCCCAAACATCCTATTGTCAGGTCAAAATGAAGCTCTCTTCTCAAAACCATTCAAACTCACAAACTTTTCCTGCAGACATGACTTACAAGCCCTCAAAATCACCCACACTGCAACATAGTCTTAGACACTGGTGAGATCAATTCAAAACACTGTTACTAAACCTCTTAGTGGGATTCAAGAATAATTTGACAGCTTAGTGTTTATTAGAATATACAACATAAAAGAGTGCACATCAGCAAAGTGCAAGAATGAGCTTTAGGAAAAAATAAAAATAAAACATTACACTACTGTAACGTAGATGAAGATGATCTTACAAGACAAGAGAAGTTCAAAAACCAAAGAACAATATACAGTAAACTGGTCATGCAACACAATACAGTACACAACTGCACAAATAACATTTACACTCAGGCATTTAGCAGATGCTTTTATCCAAAGCCAGTGAAACAATACAGTGAAGCCATTTGTCAATAGGAGGCAATGTAAAAATTATGGCATCCTCTGCACCTTTGGCTCAGAATAATGAAATTTCTCTCATATAAAGTGTGTATTGTAATTATACTGTATGTTTACAGTAAGTAGTATAAAGCCCAGCAGATGATTCTAGGATGCACACTTACCTGTGCTCCTATTGATAGTATCCTGAGATTCTGATTGGTGGGTCATCAGTTTTGCAACTGAATGTTTACTGATGGACAAATGTGTGCTATTTGAGTTTACAACTTGACACTTCAGTTCATTATATTGTGTGTTTGTGTTTTCTGAATGAGAACATGGTTAAACCTTTGCAAATTGAGGCTGTTTGTGTGTGGGGTTTGTACAAGTTGGTGTATGGTTCTGAGAATGTGTTTATAGTTGTCAGAAAATGGTGAATTGTTTCATGAATTGTGTGTTGGCAATCAAGAAAAACTGTAAGTAAGACCTCAGGGACCTGTGGCAACTTAAAAGTAGATAAAATGTCACTGTGACACGTTTGTCCGTTCACTCATAGAAAGCAACGTGTGTGGCTTGTAAACAGTCCTGTGTAACGTTACTTTCACTTAGAGAAAACGCAATAAGTTTGTCTTGAGTACCTTCACTTATAGAAAGCAGCGTGTATGGTTTGTAAACACGTGACGGGTTTGTCATGGTAACATGATTTCCCGCCACCCTCCCATTTAGTTATTTCACCCATGAAACCCTGTGACGTGATCGCGGATCTCAATCCCGAAAGTGGTCGCGACCGGACCAACAGGGACCGGAGCGCCTTCGCGAATGGCCCCGGGGGAAACAGGTGTGCTTATAGAAAACAATGTGTTTGGTGTTCAAAGACAAGACAAAGTAGTTTCTCATTCGCTTTGTGACCCTTCTTTCTTGGGTAGGCTACTTTCACTTGTAGAAAGCAGTGTGTATGGTTTGTAAATACGCGATCGGTTTGTCATGTGTGTTTTCACGTATAGAAAACGTGACGCCTTTGTTGGGAATCTGTTTGTTTATAGAAAACGTCTTGGTTACGTATGTAACCTCTGTTCCCTGATGGAGGGAACAAGACGTTGTTTTGAACTGACAGATGGGGTTTGACTATACACTAGATAACTCAGCTGATACCCGGCCTACGGAGGCAGGGCTGCTCCGCCCAGCCCACCACCAGGAAGTGCTTAGTGATGGATGGAATGCCTATTCTTTGCCCGGTGGGGGAACAAGGGAGGCGGAAATAGCGCACTGACCCACCTAGGAGGGGGAAGGCGCATTCGCAGGCGTACGCCCTACCGGCCACCGGTCTCACCTGTTGGCAAGACTCAGGCTGACACCGGTTCCACACGGAGGCTGTAGAACCTCGCGAAGGTATTGGGCGTAGCCCAACCCGCAACTCTGCAGATGTCTGCAAGAGAGGCGCCCTGCGCCAGTGCCCACGAGGAGGCTACACCCCGGGTGGAGTGTGCCCTCACTGTCAGCGGGCACGGGTGGCCTGGGATCAGTACACCATAGCGACGGCGTCCGCGATCCAGTGCGCCAATCTCTGTTTGGCGTCTGGTGAATTGGATAGCGTAGCCGAGACGGATCGTATTCCCTAGCCACCGTGACGGTTTGGGAAGCTCTAGCCAGGCTCCCAGGGATCGAGACAGGGGGACTAGGGGTTCGATCTGCTTCATCAACCCCCCGGGGGTTGGTTCGATGGCTGGCAGTGCGGATCCTTCACCGTGAGGAGCCCCCGGGGAGGAGATCGGCTCTGCTGACTTACCTGCCTGGCTATAATGCAGCTCAGCGCACAATCGAACTGAGAGTGCTGAAGGCTGCTGGAGTGTATGCCCGATATTGCGTCTCGCCCAATGTCGAGTTGCCAAACACTGTCCTCTGGAGGGTGAGAGCGGCTGAGGAAAAACCCAGAGGCAAAGAGAGAGAACTCAGAATATGGGCGCAAGGCCACCAAAGGGGCCCAGCAGGTGCTGGGATGGGGCAGGAACCGTCCCAGACCGACCGACCAGCAATGGAATGGCCGGGGTTGGGCCCGATGTGGTCTCGATCTCCCTGGGCTTGTCCCATCAGGGCCGCTCTGCGGCGGCGGTCTCCTCCTCTATGTTTTCTCCCGGCGGGCCGCCTGGGTTGAGACGTGGAGCCAGATTCGGCGTCGAAGAGGGCCCGGGGCTGCTGGGGAGCAGACGCCGCTCGGGACCTCGATGGCCGAAGGGCGGCCTGGTCATGGCGGTCAATCCCCCGGGGGGTAGGTCTGCTTCTTCACTGCCGAGAACTCTCGACAGTATCACCAAACAGCCCCCCCTTGCGAGTTATGTCGAGAAAGCGAACTTCCTCAGCTTCACACATCTGCACAAGGTTGAGCCAGAGGTGTCTCTCCTGGGCCACTAGTGTGTAAATCGTCAGACCCAGGGACCTGCGGCTTGGAGTCGCGCTGAGACCCGAGGCACCAAATTTCTACCCGCGAGCGCTGGGGAAGGCTGGGGAAGGCCCGGGAGAGCATGGCTGAGATCTCGACGTCCGCCTCTTCCTGGGCTCGACCTCCTGGGGGGGGAACTCCTCGGAATCGACAGGGTCGGATGCCAGTGGGTCACCCTCCGATGCTGCCTTCGACCTCTCATCTTCATCATGCACAGTTTCTGAATACGTGGCTGAGGAATAAGACAAAACCGTCTTTTGGGAAATGGTCAGACAAGCGAGACGGGGCGCGAACGGTCCGTGAGCCTGTGGCTGACGGATTAGCGCTCACAATAATCCCCATATCACCCTCGATGCCTGCCGTGGCAGACGGCAGGGCCGAAGCCGCTGCTATCACGGGACGGGAAGCAGACGAGGTGGTGGCTGGGTCCATAAGAACACAGCCACCCATGACCGCAACGTCTGGATCGTCATCCGCCCGCAGTGTGGGCAGGACATATCCACGAACGTTGCCTCAGCGTGCCGAAGCACTTGAGGAAGACGTCGTGTCCGTCCCCCTCCTCTATGAGTGTGGCACCCATGAGAACAGCGGGACATGCCACGCTGGAGAAATTTGCTCTTTTAGAAAATAAACACCTCTGGAACTGCCGAGCCGCCCAGGGAAAGTCACTGCCGAGGGACAATCCGCTGCACCACGTCGTAAGAATCCGGCAATTTGAGTGAGTCTTGTCATCAGATGCGAAGGCTCCGAAGAACAAAAGGTGAATGAATGCAGCATGCGTCTCCCTTTTATACCCGGATATCCGGGGCGGAGTCCGGCATGCAAATTTAGAGCATGGTATAATAAAATATATCTGGTGTATTTTGGGTTGAAACTTCACAGACACATTCTGTGGACCCCGATTTATATTGTGTAAAAGTAGAAAAAAATCTCCCCTTTAAGCATTAAGCATTGTAATTTAATAAAAATAAGATTAAAAATAGGTTTGTGGTTCCTTAATTTGGTGGCCTGGATGTGTGTGGTCTGAAGGGTTACTAGAAAGCTACAGACAGATGAGATTGAATCAAGGCTGGAGCAAAACTCTCGAGGACTGTGGCGTTAACCCCAACGCTGGCCTAGAGCCTCGGGCTTGGAGGCGGGCCTCCATAACTGTAACACGTCTCCAACTTTGTGACACATATGATATCAAAGTATTGAAAGAGTGTTTCGAAAGCATACGCAGCAGTCTTCTTGAGCCTTGCGGTACTTTTTTGATATTATACGCCGGCTGGTGCCTGTGTGCACCTGTTCTGACATGCAGCGTGATTTAACAGTTTATATGTGACCCTGGATCACAAAACCAGTCTTAAGTAGCACGGGAACATTTTTAGTAAAAGACAAAAATACATGTGTGGGTCAAAATTATCGATTTTTCTTTTATGCCAAAAATCATTAGGATATTAAGTAAAGATCATGTTCCATTAAGATATTTTGTAAATTTCCTACCTTAAATATATAAAAACTTTATTTTTGTGAGTGGATGGCCTGCCACAGTGCCCCTGATTAACAACTTCAAAGGCAATTTTCTCAATATTTTGATTTTTTGCGCTCTCAGATTCCAGAGTTTTAAACGGTTGTACTGTATCTCAGCCAGATATTGTCCTATTCTAACAACTCATATATCTATAGAAAGATTATTTATTCAGCTTTCAGATTATGTAAAAACCTCAATTTCGAAAAATTGACCCATAAGACTGGTTTTGTTGTCCAGGGTCACATATCCCTATCACAGTCATTGCTGTTATTTTTCATCCATTATTTTTCATTTAAAAGCCTTGCCAGTTGAAGCTTTCAATCGATTTTTCACATTTCACACTGTTCGCACCTAGTCAGGGCAAAGCCTCAATGCTTCATGAGGCTTCATTTTCTCATTCCTAAGAGGCAGAATTCAGTTGCAAGTTAAAAAAAACGTAAAAAAGGATCCAGAGAGCACAGGGAATGCAGGAAACAGAAGAAAAGCACCACAGGTAACACTAAACAGTAAACAACAACCAATACAAGAAACACAGGGCATTCATGAGGACATTAATGTGGCCCAACTAGACACAGTTGCAAACAATCAGGGCGGAGTATTGAGGATGCGTGTTTTTCCCAAACCTGTTATGCGATAACCACACTCCTTAAGTGAAAACCCCACCTCACAACCGCGACTCACTTCTCTGCCTTTATTTCATTGGTCAGCTACATCACAGCACTAATTGGCCACACCGCGGTTAACATGTTTCAGTGCCTCAAAACTTGTGTGGTAGAGGTTTGATTCGCCATGTGTAGTGTCACCTGAATTGTCACCTTGACGGACTCGAGCCAAACGAACTGCTGGATCCATTGAAGGTCGGTTATTCTGTAACGTTCTAGTCCAAAACAGACAACTGGGAGAAGGACCCAAATGCAGCATCAAAGTAATTTAATCAAGCCGAAAGTAAAAGACATAAACATGGGCATGACGTGACAGAAAACAACATGACTACGTACATTCAATAACCGACACTGATACAAGAAACACAGGCACTATACTGTACGTATATACACACACAAGATAACAAGAGGTGAAGTGGCAATGAATCAATGAATGGCTATGGCAACACATGAGATGGGTGTGGTCTATGATAAAAGTCCATTGTAACAAACAAGGGGGCGGAACAACATTGGAACAAGAGGGAAACAAGGTACACTACAAAACAGGCGAGAGATAGACAGAATCATGACAATGGAACGAGTAATGACGCGAAACAACGTATGACACAGAAATTGTTTATTTGAAAATGGAAGTCAGTAAGAAATTGTGCTTTTACCACAGGTCGATTAGATTTAGCTCAATTTCCTGTCTCCACACTTTTCTTGAAGCCATGTTGCTGCTTTCTTTTGTTTGTGAAGCACAGCTCTGTGATCATTGAGGATGCTGCTCCATCTGAAAGCATTGCGCGTTTGAGTCGCTTAAAACATGCATTTAAAAAAGTAACACCCGTCAATTATCATCATAAAAAATATACTTTATTATCATGAAAATACCTGAGGAGGCTTGAAAAAGAGTGATAGAAATTTGTCAGATATAGATAGAAGACAGCATTTCCTAGTTATACGTGTGGTACTTCTGGTTCTGTGGAGCATTGGAGTTTTTGCACGAGAGCGCCCTCTGGCTTTCGGATGCAGATGCATGTAACCGTACCTCACTGACAAATTGCACATTAAAAAAAATCGCAGCCAACTGCCAAATCGCATGCAGTTTCTTTTCTATTAATCCTGCAGCCCAACTTTTTTTATTATTTATTGACAGTTACAATATTATAACAGAGACATAAACACCAGGGGGTCAGCTACAGATATTTATCATGCTAGATATTAGTCTGGTGTCTGCGAGGCATCAGTGACGTGCCAGTGAGTTTCTTTGATGCGTCGTTTACTAGTTCACACATAATGATTGATGAGTGCTGATCGCACGCTGATGGTGCACTGTTTTTCCCCTTGATCAAGGTACTACATTAGGCTCTGTGGAAGGACAAGCGTGATAAGGATTAAGCAGGATTCTGTGAAATGTGGGTGAGATTTTGTATTGTGGTTGTTGTATTGAGGTGTTGTTTAGCTATAGGGAAATCACAGCATTCTTAAATAAATTGTTGGATCATCTGGAATATTGTAATACTGTTCAAAGTAAGGAAGGAAGGAGGCGGGAACCGGCGTACTTTCAAACCAATAGTTAATAAAATAAACAAACAACAAAAACGAAAGTAAAGTGCCGACAGCTCCCTCATGGTCTACTGCCGGCCACACAAACATAATAAAACATAACATAAAATCCAGGCCTGGTTCTCTCCCGTCCTTCACTGCTGTCGCTCCTCCTTTTATGCTTCCGTAGCTCCTCCATGAGAGATGCAAGACCGGTGCAACGCGCAGCTGACGTTCATTATCACTCGCGTCACCGGCCTCGCGCCGTTCCCTCACAGCCCTCGTCCCGCTCTGCTAGTCACATACCCCATCGCCCCTCGCAGTCCTTCTGTCGGGACCGGAAGCCGCCTGGACCGGTGTCTCCCCAAGGACACTCCCCCCACACTCCCAAACCCCCTGAAAAGTCCCCCCGGACTGCGCGCATGACATAACATGCACTCTCTCCGGTCTCATCTATGGCCCCGCCCCTCTTGTTCTCTCGTTTAGCTTCGCGCCTGTGTCCCATCCCCGACACCTGTCCCTTGTTAATTATCCTTTGTTAGTCTCCCTATATTATGCCCTTGTGTCTCTTGTCCTGTGCTTGTTCGTACTGCTTGTATCCTGATGGTTTGTTCCCTAAAGGATTTCTTGTCGAGTTTGTGTTCCCTGACCCGTGAGTTAGTTCAGTTTAGTAGTTTCTACCCTTGTCATATGTTGTCTTAGTCTAGTGTATTTTAGTAAGTGTCTTGTCTGTGTTTAAACTCCCTTGCTTGTCGTTTTACCCCCTCGTGGGTTTGTTGTTGTTAACCCCTTAATTGCTGCCTGTGCTTGGGTTCTTCCCCCCAATCGTGACAGAGGTTCATGTAATAATGATAAATCCGTTCTTATATCTTTTATTTCCTATAACGAACGTCCCTTTTAACAGACTCGCAGCAGCCATTTTCAATGTCTCCTGCAGCTGGCTGTTATTTTGGGGTAATTTGGGGTAATCATTGCTAATTTGATCTCACTTTAAATGTTTGTGGTATGGTTCACTAAGCAGGAAGGAAGGTGAGTCTTTCTTTATTGGAATATAATAAAAACATGAAGCAAAAGGAAATAATATTTAAATCGGGCCTCCTGGCACGTAAGCTTTCTCTCGACGTCTTTTCCAGCGTCCATTCTCTCGGTCCCTTCGAGGGCTCAGCCAAACTCTCTCTCTCGATCCTCCCCTCGTGTTGGCTTTTCTATTCTTCTTGCCAATCACTGTAACAAGAGACAGGTGTTTACGATCAGCCTTTGACCTACTTACTTCCGGCCAGTTTCCTGTCTCTCTCTCTCCAGACTTCGCTAGGCCATGCCTCCCCTACCACATACCCCCACTGCCCGACTCAGGCCGGGGCCCCATCCAGCCTGCAGCCTCCTCCCCCCCCTCCTGGAGAGAAAGTCGGCTACTGTCATCTGGGTCCCCGGTCTGTGGATCACCTGAAACTTAAAGGGTTGTAAAGCAAGATACCAATGGGTGATCCGCGCGTTGGTATCCTTCATGCGTGGAGCCATTGGAAGGGTGCATGGTCCGAACAGAGGGTGAACTCCTTCCCCAGGAGATAATAGCGGAGGGTAAGAAAGGCCCACCTGATAGCCAAGCATTCCTTTTCAATGGTGCTGTACATCGTCTCCCTCCTCGAGAGCTTGTGACTGATGTACAGCACCGGCCGCTCTGCCCCCTCTACCTCCTGGGACAGGACCGCTCCCAGCCCTCTGTCCGCCGCGTCCGTCTGTAAGAGAAAGGAAAAAGAGAAATCAGGAGCGTGCAATAGCGGGCCGCCACACAGAGCAGCTTTTTATAACCAGTGTCTATAATTGATTTAATTGATTTAACTATTAAGTCATTAGTTTTACTATGTAAATTAAGAAACAAAAATAAATTAACCATGTTTGTAGTGACCTATGGACAGTGATTCTCTCAGGATAAGTATCACTTGTGAAATCTAGCCAAATTTTACTAAACAAACAGAGGTCTGTATTATGTGATAGGCTGACTGAGACCAGTTGTACTGCACCTATGCATTGTTGTGCATTGCAAATCTCATTCACGCGTCAGTGCGGTCTTCAGCTGCTTCTCTCTGGTGGGCGCTCAAAGTGTACAGAGTAGACAGAGAGGCGGTGCTGCGTGGGGAAGGCAAAAACTCGCGGGGCAGTAGAAGTGAAGCAGAATGTTTCCAAGGCTTTTCTGAATGTCGCCAAGGCTTATTCAGAAAGTAGCTAGATTTGTTGCTAGTCGCTTTTTGAAAAACAAGAGTCTGTCTCATAGAGTCTGTCCTCTGCACATCCATCACTGTCTGGTTTGGCTCAGCCACGAAGTCAGACATCAGAAGACTACAGAGTACGGTTCGGACTGCTGAGAAGATCATTGGTGCTCCCCTGCCCACCCTCCAAGAACTGTATACATCCAGATTGAGGAAAAGGGCTCAGAAAATCACCCTGGACCTCTCACATCTAAGCCATCATCTCTTCACAATGCTGCAGAGCACTGAGCACCAAAACAACCAGACACAACAACAGCTTCTTCCCTCAGGCCATCTACCTCTTGAACAGTTATATGTTTTTACACACCTTGCAATTAATAACTTTGTGCAATAATAATTAAGTGCAATATTAATTATATCCTCCAGATAATACACTATCTATTTTTATACAACTTTTTCTGTAAATTTTATTTCATTCATTCTGCTGTATATAGCACATACCTTGTACTACAATAGTCTATTCTTATTTTTTACTTGTACATATTTACATACATACATAGCTTGACACTCTTTATATCTTTATCTTATGTTTATTGTATTGTATTTCTTAATTGTTTATACCCATAGGCCCTTATTTAAATCATTGTGTACTGTATTCTATTGTGTTATGGTCTCTGTGTACTGTTGTTGCTGTTTCTGTGTTCTGGATGCTCCTGTCACCAAAACAAATTCCTTGTATGTGCAAACATACTTGGCAATAAAGCTCTTTCTGATTCTGATTCTGAAAAAGGTGCTAAAGGGGTCTGAAAAGTCGCTAATTATAGCAACAAAGTCGCTAAGTTGGCAACACTGTCCGTGCAGACTGTGGTCTCGCGTCTCCAAACCATAAACTTCATAGCTCCAAAAAAAAACATCAGTTTTATTGCCACCTCTAGAGGTCGCTGTTTTACACTATACTCTGAACTCTCCACCTGCGCATCACAGTAGAGCTGTCACTGCTGCGTCTGGATCAAACGCAACCAGAAAAAACTATCGGTAGGGTTTATTGCCGATAGCCAATAGTTCAAATTATCGTTATCGGTGCCGATTAATCTGCAAAAACGATGAATCGGTCGACCGCTAACATTAAGACAAGTGGTCTCTGTTTGCAGAAAGTCCCACAGTACACACTGATTATTCAAGCCACTGACATGGAAGGAAACCCAACATACGGTCTCTCCAACACAGCCACTGCTGTGATCACAGTCACGGATGTCAATGACAACCCTCCTGAGTTCACTGCTAACACCGTAAGCTCTATCCAATGCTATTAAAGACGAGTAAATACCTGTAATGACATAGTGTTTATGTGTAGCACAAAACAACAACGATAAATAAACACAATCTGTTTTACTGTACTGCACATACAGTTCTTTGGCGAGGTATCAGAGAACCAAGTGAACGTTATCCTGGTCAACATGGCAGTCTCGGACAAAGACCAACCAAACACAGCAGCGTGGGACACTGTGTACAGGATAACAGCAGGTGACCCCATGGGTCATTTCTCTGTGCCCACTGATTCTGGTTCTAATAAAGGCCTGATGACAGTCATCAAGGTAGGAAAACTACACACACACACACACACACACACACACACACACACACAAAATAACCCTTTGTTTGAACACGATTCAGACATGGTTGATGGTTCCACGTGTGAATCATGTTTACATAACATCATGGTGACCATACGTGCTATTTTATCCAGACGTGTCCTGGCCAGGATTTCTATGAGGTCGCATTTGTAGGGTGCATACGTCATTGGGGTTTATTATTTCAGGTAGCAACCATTACATTTCAAGTAAGACAACTGCTGTGATGTAAGCGCCGACAAATGTGACCTCCAGAGGATGCAGTCTTCCAATTGAGACGCAGGTACAGAAATCCTGGCCAGGACGCGTCAGGAAAAAATGGCACAAATGGTCACCCTACCTAACATGAAATATTTTCATGAATTGTCACGTGGAGAGAACATGGCTGAATTAAGCGACCTACTTCGTGTCCACCATCTTGATTGAAAATTCAATGGTGAGCATGCCAAAGTGGATTCAAGGCTATATCAAGTGGATTTTAAACGTGATTTGTGTCATTGAGCACATAGGCATACAGTATATATTACCTAGACACCCCACTGTCCGCTGGATTGTACGTCAAAGCCACTGCCATATTGGTAGTGAAAAAAAGCAAACTATAAACACAAATAAGTAAATGGCGGAGCTGAGGTTTACTGGATAAAAACACAATATCGTTTTAATTTCTCAACTAATTTTAATACTTTACTATTTATGTGGAGTACAAAAACGTTTTGGCTCCAGTTATTGATTGTTAGACTTGAAAAATTATTTATTGTCATACGGAATTGTTAAAACTCAAGCTAGTCAAGCGTAATAATTGTCTTTATGACTGTGTACACTTCACTAATGTGATATAATTTAAGTTAGATGAAATGCACATGATCAGAACACAGTTCGTTCACTTTAAAATCCTGGGAAAAACCGTGCGTCTTAACTACATTACTATATACTGCTATTTCATACTAATTATAATGCACGACAGGGTTGTCTAAAATATCTAAAATGGTTACAGAAAAAGCAATTTCCCCAGTGAAAACTTGATTTATTTTTTATGTAAATTAAATTATTTTAACTTCTGTGTTTTCTAATTAAATTAAGAAACAATCTCAACATGTCTGTATTTCATTTTCGACTGACACTTTATCATGTGGTTGTTTTGTTCTTTTGCTTGTCTTGTATGGCAGCTGGCAAACCCAAAAAATAGATGCAGTGTTATTATTTAGTCTTAATAAAAATGTTTTTAGAAACGTAGGCTGTTGTTGATTAATTATTATTAATTGATTAATTATAATTGTTTATTTAAAATGTAATTTCAGTTTTAAATTATTTTCGTTAAATAAATATCTGCCAACATTCAGACTGCCAACCAACCAATCCGCAAACAGCCGCTGACTGTGACATGACCCCAGCAACTTGAGAGACTTTTGCCGCGCATTCTAAACAAATAGAGAATCTTTGACTAAATCTTGCGATCAAGCAGCAGTAACAACCATTTTCAGAATGACTCCTACGAAATAATGAGGGCTGCTGCCTCCTTATCAGATGTGTTTGGCCAGATGGAAATATTATATGTACAAGAAAGACTATGGACTTGGAGTGGAAGGTCCTGGGGCCCGTTTCAGAAAGGAGGTTTAGTGAAAACTCCAAGTATATTAACCCTAAATGAGGGAAACTCTGGGTTTTCCATTTCAGAATGTGAGGCATGTCAAACCCGAGAAAGCGGGGTAACTCAAGCCCGTTTCTAAAGGAGAGGTATCTTATACTCAGAGTCAGTAACCATAGTAACTTACTCTGTGGACCTAACCTGGTCAGGAGCAGGTTTTCTTTGGTAAACCCAGAGTTTCTTTCCATCTCCTCCCCTTTGAAAGCCTTTTAAAAGTCATTCATTCATTCATTCATTAATACAGTCATTCATGGCACACATTTTGATCACACAGAGACCATCTCAGTGACTAAAGTCATATGTGCTTTTATAGAGGATCCTGTACGTGAAGAGTCTACATTCATTCATAGGGATGTAAGTTACTTTGATTTCAGGAGAGCAATTTAGGACCCAAGTGGAATTGTGTCATTTCTCTGTGCATTTTTATAAAAAAAAATATCAAAATATATCTCATCCGTCCTAACATCAATAACATCAGCCATCATGGCCATGTATTACATCAGAGCAGATTCCTTACATTTTCTCACAAATGGCAGTTTTCTATGGAGGATGAGAAATGACCTAATAAAGTGTATAAATAAAGTGCACAAATAAATGGATTAATAAATACAGACATAAATGCGGAAATGAACAGATAAAAGTGATAAATAATCAATTTAAATCATCAGCCATTCCAATTCTGCATTGAGCAGGATTCGAACTCAACTCAACTCAACTCAACTTTATTTATATAGCGCTTTTACAATTTTCATTGTTACAAAGCAGCTGTACATGAGACACATTGACTACAAGCAAAACAATCAAAGTTGTACCTGCAAAAACAAGAAAAGGTTGAAAACACAGAAGACAGACACACCCACACACAAAACACTCCACACACACAACACGCACACACACCAACACACACAGACACAGAGACACACACACACACACACACACACACACACACACGTACGTACACAGACAAGTACGCACACACACACACGCTCAGTGAGAGCACACATTTAGGATAAAGGAGAGAGAAGCACAGGTCAAATATAACAGATAATAAATTCCTATATGCAATATTAATTAAGTAAAACTTTAAGATTCTAAAGCAGCCCCCCCGGTCAGGCAGATAGTGCAAAAACAGTATGCAAACGGTGGCGAGGAACCCAAAACTCTAATCGAGAAAAAAAACCTCAGGAGAACCCAGGCCCAACCAGGGGATTCCAGTTCCCCTCTGGCAAAAGCTGCTGCCTCTGCACAAGCTCCAGAGAGCTTGCACAACAAGGCTAAATAAAATAAATAAACTTAATAATAAAATAAATTATAGTTTAAGATTATCATTAATAATCTAATAGCATTTGAAATTTTGTGGTGAAGACGTGTCAAGAGACCGCGTCCTTCTTTATCCAGCTCTATCATCTCAGCTCTTGTCAGGTCCCCACTTCCCATTCTCCGCTCTACCATCAGGTCAGGCCATGAACTGCATCCTGCTCGCTGTGGTAACCTTGGAACAATGAGACAAGACTGGCTGAGAGTAGAGTACTGTTCTGTACTCTTTGATGCAACAAGTACATCAGTTGTGTTTTTGGTTCCGGTTGATCTAACTAATGCAGCCTAAACCCTCTGAAGATTTATATTATGGAAGAGTAGTGTATGCAAGATTAAAAAGATGCGTCTTTAGTCTAGATTTAAACTGACAGAGTGTGTCTGCCTCCCGGACAGTGCAGGGAAGACTATTCCAAAGTTTAGGCGCTAGATAGGAAAAGGATCTACCACCTGCACTTGATTTTGAAATTCTAGGTATTACCAACTGACAGGACGCCTGAGAGCGTAATGCACGTGAAGGACTGTAATACAAAAGGAGTTCATTCAAGTACTGAGGAGCTAAACCATGTAAGGCTTTATAGGTAATAAGCAAGATTTTAAAGTTAACGCGATGCTTTATAGGTAACCAGTGCAAGGTTGACAGAACCGGGCTAATATGTTCATACTTTTTTGTACGTGTAAGAACTCGAGCTGCCGCGTTTTGGACCAATTGGAGTTTTTGTAATAAGCCTGCAGGGCAACCACCTAACAGTGCATTACAGTAATCTAGTCTTGATGTCATGAATGCATGAATTAACTTCTCTGCATCTGAGATTGACAGCATATGACGTAGTTTAGATATATTCTTAAGATGGAAAAACGCAATTTTACAGGTGTTGGCGACGTGGCTCTCAAATGACAGATTACTATCGAATAGAACGCCAAGATTCTTTGCTGACGACGAGGGTTTTATGGAACATCCGTCAATAGTTAAACAGTATTCTTGGTTGTTACTTATAGCAGTTTTCGGTCCAATAAGTAACACTTCCGTTTTGTCCGAGTTCAGTAATAAAAAGTTGTTACTCATCCAGTTTTTTATATCGACTATGCATTCCATTATTCGATGGAACTGCTGTGTTTCATGAGGCTTCGAGGAAATATAAAGTTGAGTATCATCAGCATAACAGTGAAAGCTAACTCCGTGTCGCTTTATTATATCTCCTAGAGGTAGCATGAACTGGCGATCATGTCACGATCCTAGTTTGTGTTCCCATGTTGTTCTGGACTTTTATGTTATTTCCTGTTGTGTGCCATGTTTGTAGTCCTTTGTAGTTTTTTGTGTTAATTAGGTTCCCCGGGTGTTTCTTGTTTCCTTGTTATCCCAGTGTATTTAAGCCCTAGTGTTTCCTTTGTTTGGTGTCGGTTTTTGTTTCATGCTAGTGGTTCACGCTCTTGTCTCATGCTGTTTTGTTCCGCCTTCATTCTGTGGATTACCTGAGTTTGTTTTGTCTTCTGGTTGTCATTAAAATCATACTGCACTTGGATCCGCTTCTCAGCTTGGATTACTCTACCAATCGTAACAGATCAGACTGACAGTGACATGACAGCCTAATGCCTTAACAAGTGTCCTATACACCATGACGTCTTACACTTATCACTAGAGCACTGATGGGGACTGAGAACTTTTTAATTATTTCTTCCTCTTTACATTCATTCATTTCATGATTAATTTATTTGTTTATTGGTACATGCATCTATTTATTAATTTAAACACACTTATTAAGCATGTTAGTAAATCCACATGCAGAGCGGTAAGGAAAGTGTGCTGTGCCCTCAAAAGCTTTCTGCCGCTATGTTGCTGTTTTGGTGCCATTGCCATGGTGAATGGTAATATCGGAGCTCCATTGATCATGGCTGTTCATAGTCATGGTGCACATGCTTAACTCAAGGTAAGCCTACCCAGAGTTGATAGAACTAACTCAAATCAGCTGTTCTGAAACCAAAAACTCAAAGTTTCGCATCTCAGTGTAAATCAACTCCTCCTTATTAAAACGGGCCCCTGAACTTACAGTATTTGTGTAACTGCTCAGACGTTTCGACTCATGTGATAAAGACATTTACTGCGTGTTTTGATCACATTGCCTGTAACAGCGCTTGTTTTCAGCTTTTGAAGTTTCGCATCTGAAACGAGTGATGGAAGCGCCAAATTTTGAAATAAAAACTCTTAATTTTTATTTGGTGGGTTTAATGTTCTCTACATCAGAATTTATCAGGCAAATATGCGTTTCCATCTCAGACGAGCCTAGTTTTGATGGACCAGTGTTCTGTCCCACTGTGGCGTCAAATGCAATTCAATAAACTTCGCTCTACAAATGAAACGGCATCAAGGTGCAGTTGATTTAACAAGGTCCCACGGCTTTGCGGTGCATAGCTTTCCGCGTCAAAAGTCAGCGCAGTTTACTAGATTTATGTTTGTTACATGCCTGTCAGAGGCGTTTCCAATTTTTATAAAGGTCTCTTATGAAAGTGAACTCGGTGTGCACCTCTGGAAAATGTATGCATGCTTTACAAAATATGGCATATTTATTGTGGACAATTTTGACTTACTAATTCGGAAGCCGGCTGAGTGAGAATATCAGTGGAGGCTGAAGCACAAATGCTGCCATTAGCACTCGACTCATTGGATCATGTTGCTGTGTGTATTTCACCTTCATTTCCAGGTGCCTCGGTGTGTGATTCTTCAGCGTCTTTGTCTAGACGTGTTTTTTTTTAAACTGCCACATGGATAGCTGTTTAGTCATGTTTACATGATCACTGAAAGAGAATATAATGTCTTGGTTACGGCTGTAACCTTCCCTGATGGAGGGAACGAGACGTTGTGTCGAACCGACAGAATGGGGTTTGTCTTGAGAACCTATCATCTTCTGAGTATTTAGAAAAGGCCAATGAAAATTGGCGAATGAAATTTGCATGCCAGACTCCTCCCCCCTCATGACACCACATGGTCTCACCATCAGGGGAGAACTCATGGGAAAATGTGCGGACTAGGGTTAACCGCAAGGTGGGAGACCACCTAGGGAGGTCATGGGTTGCCGAGGTGGGGAACCATTCATGAGGATACATCAGACGGAACAGCCCACGGAGGGGGGGTTACCACGTCTGGAGCACTAGGTCCGGTTAGAGCTATGTGGGAGATAACTCAACTGTTCCCCGGCCTAAGGGGGCAAGGCTGCTCTGCCCAGCCTGCTCCCTGGAAGGGTGTTTAGTGATGGATGGAATGCCTATTCTTTACCCGAAGGGAAAGAAGTGAGGCGGAATAGCCGCTGCTCCCCCCGGAGGGGGAAGGGCTTTCGCAGGCGTACGCCCTAGCGGTTCATGTGCATCAACCTGAGGGGGATCACCCCAGTCGAGGATGCCATGTGCCCCAGGAGCCTCTGAAATAGTTTCAGGGGGACCGCTGGCTGCTTGAAAGGTTCAAGCAGTTCAGCACTGACTGTGCGCGCTCGGTAGTCAGCCGCGCTGTCATGGAGACAGAGTCGAGTTCCATGCTGAGAGAAAAGATGCTCTGCACGTGGGAGAGCTTGCTCTTTTCCCGGTTTACCTGTAGTCCCAAACGATCTAGGTGCCAAAGCAGCAGGTCCCTGTGTGTACTAGGGTTGTCACGGTACCATAAACATGTCTTACGATAATATACCAGCTGAAGTATCTTGATACCAAGTAGTATCACGATGCTGTGCCATGTTCATAATTCATATCTATACAAAAAACACAGGTTTAGATTAAACATTTTGTATTTACTATAATAAACTATATTAAACTTTGCACTAGAATATTTTGTTGTATTAACTGTAGTAATTGGATAAATTGTAGCAAATACTGTAGTATACTTAAATATTTACTATGGTAAGACTCAAAATCAATCTATGAGTGTGTCTATGAGTTTTAGTAGTTTACTCTAGTAAATACTAAAGTACACTAGATCATTGTTCACGTGGGAACTAATTCAAATGTGCGACACATTTTATTGATACAGCAGTCTTTATAAAGGGAAATATTAGGCTTACTTTAAATGCAGAACTAAGACGGCCAGTAGGTGGCGTCGATTTTCCACTGAGTTAGTGAATCATTTAACGAACTCGTTCAAAATGCTAATTTGAACCATTATCTCATCCGAGTCATTCAAAACACACATTCATTTAGGAGATAAACACCGCAAAAAGGCAGATGTAAGTGTTCAAAAGATTATTACTGCGCATATGCAACATTACCTACGATACTACCATTTCAAAAGTAGAGAGGCATTGCGGGTATTTTGAAGCTTTAACATCGTGATGCTACCATAGCACGGGTCCACCGTGCAACCCTAGTGTGTACACAACAGATCTCGCGAGTATGCCAAGATGAGCCAGTCGTCGAGATAGTTGATAGTCCCTGAGGGGAGCGAGGGCGGCTTCCACGACCTTCGTGAAGACTCGTGGGTACAGGGACAGACCGAAGGGGAGGACCCTGTACTGATATGCCTGCCCCTCGAAAGCGAACCGCAGGAACGGTCGATGAACAAAAGGTGAATGAATGCGTCTCCCTTTTATGCCCAGATATCCAGGGCGGAGTCCGGCATGCAAATTTCATTCGCCAATTTTATTTGCCTTTTCAAAGCTAGTCAGAAGATGATAGGTTCTCAAGTCAAACCCCATCTGTCGGTTCGACACAACGTCAAGAGACCGACAGAAAGGGAACTGTGGTTTCTGAAATTAAAATACAAAAATAGGTGTAGTTATTATTTCTATATCAATGTAAAGACATTTGCGTTGCTGAGTGATTATTTGATTAAACTTTTATTATTTCACGTTGCATTGATCTTCCGTTGCACTAAAACTTGCTTTGTTTCTAAAAAGTTTTATTTTTCATTTTGGTTTTATTGTATATTCATTTGATGCGTATTAACAATTTGGGATGAAAACAAAACTTAAAATTTTAATTTTACTAGGTTTTTCAATACTGTCTCTACTTTCTGCCATATTCATTCACTGTATGAAAATGCAGCCTACTTACGGCATAAGCTCTTCCCACCTGCAGGTCTCCAAGCTCACAACACGATCACAACTTGGGTTCTATTGTCATGTGTCGCATCACATGATCATGTCGCTCACATCCGGTGGAGACGCAGAGTTTAGGTCAAGTCATAACGCATAAATTTGATTGGGTGATTCATGTCATAGCGACATAACACATTTTTTACAATGTGAGTTTGAGAAATTGACTTTTCTTGGGCGTCAAAAGGGTAAAGAAATGAATAAAATAAATTATGAATCTATTAACAGTAGATTTGAAGCTCTTGGCAGATGCGGCTTGTGACTGGCTGAATGTTAGTTCACTCAAATCTAAGTAATAAACCAGAGAACACGAGCGGAAATATCGGTGGTGGGTCAAGAAAAGTCCCACGTGGCTGCTACGCCCCTGCCCTATAATTCCAACTATGCAGAGTATATCAAACATGACAGTAATTTTGAGCCAACTTTAGAGAAAATCTTGTTGCGTCTTTGATTTATTCATCTGACTTTGTTTGCATCTCCCGCATGAAGCCTATTGACTATGAGGTGAACAGAGCGTTTGTGCTGACAGTGGTGGCTGTGAATGAGGTTCCTATGCAGAGAGGCGTCCATCTGTCCCGTCAGTCCACGGCCACCGTCTCTGTCCGGGTCAATGATGTTAATGAGAGCCCCTATTTCGAGCCCAACCCCAAACTACTGAAACTTCAGGAGGGCCCGCAGACAGAGTCTGTAATAACCACCTTCACTGCTCAGGATCCAGACCGCTTCATGCAGCAGAGCCTCAGGTAACAACACTTTTTTTGTACTATCACAGATTTTTTTGTGAAGGTTGTTGCATGAGGTGTGCACAGTCTGTAAAAGGAAATATCCACCAGATACATTAAATGTGTAACAGACCAAGCTTGTGCATGCAAAAGGTTAATTGTACTTAAATGTGTCTTGATTGAGACTTAAATACAGTAGATCAATTAAATACCACTTTTTCTTTTCATTTTTAGTTGGTCCCTATTGGAACCCTATTGTTGTACCATATTTATGGATAAATTCGTTGTACATTCTGAAACGAATTGTGGTGATAGTGTTCAGAAACATTTTATGGCAACTCACCTTGAATAATGTCAAAAAGTATATACTATAATACTCCTTACTGAACTGAAGCTCAATGCTGCACTGCTATGTGCAGTTAGCCTGCATTAATTCAGTTTGAACACTGAGCAGGAGGATTTCAGCAAGATTGCGCTCAATGAGTAAGTTCACTTTTTGTAACTGATGCCACTTTATTATTCATTAAATATTTGTAATGATTGGTTTTGTTAATGAAGTGAGGTGATTGCAGTGTTACATACGTCTGAATTAGTAAGTGTAGGTATGGGGGTGCAGAATCAGTGGTCGTCTTGTAAGCCAAAAGCAGAGCTTTGAATTTGATGCAAGCGGTCATCGGTAGCCAATGTAACATGATGAGGAGCCCCATGTAACATGTGCTGTCTTTGGCTCATTAAAGACATCTCTTGCCGCTGCATTCTGAATCATTTGCAGAGGTTTGTTTGTACAAGCTGGAAGGCCAGTCATGAGAGCATTACAATTGTCCAGTCTGGACAGGACTATAGCTTGTACCAGGACTTGCGTGGCATACTCTGATAGGAAAGTTCTAATTTTCCTAATGTTTGTTGCGAGCAAAAGCACGAAACGAAACGGACTTGTGAGATTTTCAAATCCTGGAGGTTGGTTTATTGAACTGCCAAGGTGAAAAACAGTAGTGTGGGGGAAACAGCTCGTGAGTGTCTTTCGGTGCAGTCCGTGAGTGTCTTTCAGTGCAGTCCGTGAGGGAGGTGCTTGAAAGCTGGCTCGGAGTTGAGTTTTCTTCCGGTCGTCAGGCACTTGTATCTGCTTTAAAAACAGAGAGAACAGGTTCAACATACATGCGAATGATATGGAGTCGTAGCTCACCAAGTTCCTCTGTCTTCCCATTCTTATAGAGCCCGGGAACAAGCTGCAGGTGCTGACGACCGGCAGGTGTGTCGGGCTGATTGCTTCCGTAACCATGGTGACGCTGAATGAGCAATGGGTGACTCGCCACACTCCCCCCCAAAGTGTCGACCTGGTACCGTGAGCGTACCTGCCTGGGGTATAAGGTGGTTGTCGGGGAGGCGGGGGGAGGTCCCTGACCGGGATGTCCCTGACCGGGATGTCCAGCCTGACCACATCCTCGACAGACCTTCCGCGTTGCCGTGGTAGGCCCCGGCCCGATGTACCACTTTCTTGGTGCGCTAGAAACCACCTGGTCACCCGGGCGTTGGTCTCCTTGGCCTTGGACATCCACTGTAAGGGTGCGTGGTCGGTGACCAGTGAGAAGCTCCGTCCTAGTAGATAGTATTTCCGCTCCAAGACTGCCCACTTTATGGCCAGGGTCTCTTTCTCCACAGTGGCGTAGCGGGTCTCGGCCGGGGTGAGCTTCCGACTGATGAAGACTACCGGGTGTTCTTCTCCATCCTTTGTCTGGGATAAGTTGCGGGAGTTCCATGCAGGCCGAATGGCAGCACCCTGTATTGCTAGTGTCCCGACGGGGTATTGAAGGCCGTTTTCTCTCAGGATGCGGGGGAGAGCGGCACCTGCGTGAGATCCAGTGTTGAGATGAATCAAGCTTTTCCGAGGAGGTCTAGGAGTTTGTCCACTCGGGGCATGGGGTATCCATCGAAGCTGAAGACCTCATTTAGCCATTACAAAAGCGGATAGTGCCGTCGGGTTTCGGGACCATGACGATGGGGCTGGACCAGGGGCTGCGGAAGGGCTCTATCACTTTGAGCTCCTTCATCCGGGTAATCTCTTCCTCTGTAGCCAACCGGCGAGCCTCCGGGACCCGATAGGGCTGCTGCCTCACAACAACCCCGGGGGGTGCAGACCTCGTGGTAGATGACTCTCGTCTGCCCGGGCGCCTCGCAGAAGACATCCTCAAAATGATGGACCAGGGTATCAAGCTCGGTTTTCTGCATGGGGGACAGCTGTTCCCCGTTCGTACCACAGGAGGTTCTTTCCGGGCGAATGCGGCCATCTGCGTCGTGGGGCCACCCACTTTCTTCAGGAGGTTTATGTGGTACAGCTGTTCCACCCGGCGTTGGACTCGATAGTTGACCGGCCCGACCCTTTCGATGGCGGTATACGGCCCCTTCCAGGCCGCTAGGAACTTGGAGGTGTAAGGACCAGCATTCTGTCTCCCGGTAGGAACTCCCTGGGTTGGGCGGGCCGGTCATATAGACGCCGTTGGGTGTGCTGGGCCTCGGCCAGGTGCTCCTTCACAGGGGCATCAACCGGTCGATATGGCTCCTCATCTGCTGCACATGCTCAATGACGCTGCGATGAGAGGTCGGCTGGTGCTCCCAGGTCTCGCGAGCGACATCCAGGAGTCCCCTGGGCTGTCGCCCGAACAAGAGCTTGAACGAGGTAAAGCCAGTGGAGGCCTGGGGCACCTAGCAGACGCCAAAGTGGCACACTTCGGCAGCGGTCCCACCAGGTCCATCCCAATGCACTTAAAGGGCACCACGATGATCAGCAGAAGGATGAGAGGGCTGGGGGAAGGACGGTTCGGCGAGGTCTGTTGACAGGTGGGGCAAATCTGATATAACCACTTGACTTCGCCTTTGAGCCCCGGCCAATGGAACCGGTCGTGGATGCGCTGGGCCAGGTTGGCGGCTCCCAAGTGTCCGGCCATAGGATGGGTGTGGGCTAGCTCCAGTACAATGGCTGTCTTTGACTTCGGCACCACCAGTAGTCGTTTCCCCTCTCCTCTGGGCGACACAGTAGAGCAGACAATTCTGAACCACGAAGTATGGGAGAGGGTGAGGTGCGGGCTGGCGGACTTCTTCGTTGACTACTTGCACCTGGTTCCAACAGTTCTTTAGTCGGTTACCTGGTGGATCGGAAAAGAGGTTAGTGGACTGACCGCACTCACTCTCTCACTCGCTCTCCGACATCACGGGATAAGCATCTCTCGGCGTCGTCCACCGGCATCTCCGTCGTCAGCTCCCCTCTCGCACTGGCTTCACTGCGTGGGCCAACAGCTGGTAGAACCCCGGCCAATCTCTCCCCAGGAGCAATGGCACGGGCAGGTCGATTCCCATGTCCAATGGCCATGATCCAGGTTTGGCTGCGATGGTGTCTCGGCGGGCTGGCTCACTGCGGGTATATCCATGTGCACAAGTAATGGGGATTCACAACTTCCCGTGGGGCCGGGGCCGCACCACTGTTGGTTGCTCCTGGGTCACTAAACTCCCCGAGTCCAGCGTAGCAGTGGCCGGTTTTCCGTCGATGTGTATAGTTCTCTCTGGGGCTCCCGATGGTAGTGCGTGGTGTACCACACAGCCGGCTAGCCAAGCCCGGGGTCCTGGAGAGGCGGGTTCCATTGGCATCGGTTCGTCTTGGGGAGAGGGGGCCGCTGGTCTGCCTACTGGTCTGGAGGTGCCCTCCAGCGGTTGCCATGTGGGGTCCATCCTCCGGGGTGGGACCATCGCTCTCTCTCCGGTATTGCGTGCGGCTGCTGCCTCCGCCAACTTCATCGCTTCCACTAGCTCTCGATAGGTGGTGGGATCGCACATGCTCACCGGTCCCCGGAAACATTGAGGTAGGGCGTGCAGCAGCCGGTCGATGACCACCTTCTCGCTGACCTGGGAGGCAGTGGGGTCCCCGTGTAAGAGCCAGAGGTGAGTGAGACGGGTCAGCTGTGCAGCCTGTGCGCGGATCAGCACAGCTTCCTGGTATGTCCACTCGTGGAATTGTTGAGCCGCGTTGACCAGGGACACGCCTACTCAGGCGAGGATTTCCCTCTTCAAGGCGTTGTAGTTTTTGTTAGCTGGCGCGTGGAGGGAGAAGTACGTTTGCTGGGCTTCCCCGGTCAGGAACAGAGTCAAGATTCACACCCACTCGACTTTATCCCAGGCTTCCCTGGGGGATGATAGATAACTACACAGTGGATTTTAACGGGGTGTATTATTGTAACAGCATGCGATTCAAATGAGTTGTTGTCGCACAGATTAGTTTGAAATAAGTAGGCCAGTTCCTTCACCTCTTCCTGATATGCAAGGGGTGTGGGAGAAAACATAATTATTGGAGAGGACAGACGGAGTGACACTGTCTTGTGATTTGATCCAGGTTTCAGTAAGGGCTAGAAGGTTAAGACCATAATGATTTACAGTAGCCGTAATGAAATATGCTTTGTTTACAGCAGATTGGCAGTTCCATAGGCCAATAGGAAAAGTAAGTGCTGCACTTTTGGACATGGAAAGAGTCTGCAGATTTTTAGGATTGAGTTGCCTACGACATGAGACAATTGATTTACAAGATGTAGTGACAGATGGGATTTGAAAACACATAGTCAAGAGTGGATAATAGGAGAGTTAAGGAAAAATTGAAAATAATAAAACTAAATAATAATAAATAGAAGAAATACAACAATAAAAGTGCAATACTCAGGTGCCTTGTCGGTGTCCTTGCTTGGTGGAGGTAGAGACGCGGATCTTCATGATGATGTTGCTGCAGTGGACAAACTAATTATACATGCTCCGGGTTGCGAGTGAACTTAGCTGGACATGCCTTCTATGTTAGCACAACCACGAGGCTTTGCCAAGCTACCAGACCGTAACCGTAAAACAGCGCGAGAATGCACGGAAACAAAACGTGACTTCAGAACGTGTTACAACACCAAACAGTTCCATCAGCAAGGATATGCATGACACATTGGGTTTTGTGTTAACATTGATGCTTTCTCTCTCTCTCATCAGATACAGCACATTGTCTGACCCTGGAGACTGGCTAAGAATTGATTCCATAAATGGGCTTATCACAACCGTCAGCGTTTTGGACAGAGAATCTCCTTATGTTGAAAACAATATATACACTGCTACATTCCTGGCCACTGACACGGGTATGTCTGATGTGACATGAAAACATTTGAATATGCTGACTCTGGTCCTGCTTTTGTTTTCTGAAAATTGTCTAAATAAACCTAAACAGTTTCTGTAAAACCGTCAGAAAGAGAAACTTCATCAGTTTTATCTGATCTTTTATCTTTAATTTTGGATCCAAGTCAATAACGTGTAGGGTTTTCATTTTAAAATCAAACTTCTATTTAAAAGCAATACTGGATAAATTGTAATACTTTTAAAATATGCCTGGCAGGCGTCCCTTATTTTAGAAGGTGGCAACCCTAAGCAGATGATACACAATCATGCTAGTAAAGAAGGAAGGCATCTCATTTGGACCTCTTTTAGCATGCCTAAATGCATTAAAACTTGATTGGCTGTGAATTTTTTTATCTAAATCAGGGTAAAATGGAGATTATTGTGTTCGCACTCCCATAAGGTCCCCTGCAATTCAGTTGGGGCGATACTATTCTTAATGACTGTTTGCTGATGGGTGTGGATGATGATCTTTTGATCATGGTAATGTGGCCAAATGTTTGCTCCAGTTTTTAGCATTGGAGAAGCCAACGAGGACTCACGTGATGTCATTCCAGTTTCAACTCGCAGTAAATGGAGTGCTCCAGGTCGCCGCAAGCCCAGGACCAGATCCTCAAGGGCCAACAATGCCTGCCGGTGGTCCTCACCAAAGCTTCCAAGCCAGTCTGCTCCACGGCTTCCAAGCCAGCCTCCAACACTCATTCTGCGAGACTCACTGTGAATTCGGCCCACTCTACCGAGAACCCGCTCCTGAAGACGATCTCATTCCTGAACTCTGTCTGGTACCCACTTTCACCACAGAGCCTAGTGCAGTGCCTGCTCTTGTGCCAGAGCCCAGCCCTGTGCCCACTCTTACCCCAGAGCCCGCTCTCACCACAGAGCTTAGTGCAGTGCCTGCTTTTGTCCCAAAACCCCAGCCTATACCCCGCTCTCATCCTTGAGCTTAGTACATGGCCTGCTGTTCTCTCAGAGCCAAACCTAATACCCACTCTTACCCCAGAGCGGCCCGGTACCTGCCCTCAGCCCAGTAATCTGTCTAGTGTCTGTCCTCATGTCACAGGAGGCTGTTTGGAAAGCCTGTGTTCCTGTTTCTGACGCTACAGAGGCCTTGCCACATCCAAGATAGTTGCCCCTGAGTTCCTTGTTCCCTTTGCCACAGCTAGGATGGCTGTTGGCTCCGTCCAGCCCTGTCAGCTCTGACTTGGTGCTCTGCTGCTACGTGTCCGGTTCCACCCTGGTGCCCTGCTGCTCAGCCGCCGGCTCTGCCCTGGTGCCCTGCTGCTCAGCCGCCGGCTCTGCCCCGGTGCCCTGCTGCTCAGCCGCCGGCTCTGCCCTGGTGCCCTGCTGCTCAGCCGCCGGCTCTGCCCTGGTGCCCTGCTGCTCAGCCGCCGGCTCTGCCCTGGTGCCCTGCTGCTCAGCCGCCGGCTCTGCCCCGGTGCCCTGCTGCTCAGCCGCCGGCTCTGCCCCGCCCCGGTGCCCTGCTGTTCAGCCGCCGGTTCTGCCCCGGTGCCCTGCGGTTCATTGCACCTTTTTGGGAGGAGACTTAATGTCCTCATTCCTGCCTGCACGTACTAGACTTCCCAGCATGCATTGCACCCCATCAACCATCTTGATTGTCCTGATCGTCATCACCATACTCTTTAAATTCACACTCACGCCGTTTACTGATTGTCTAGTATTATTGTTGTTACGTTCATGTTCACTCATTGTTTATGTTCCCTGTTTATACTTAACTGTTTGTGAATAAACCTTTCAGAGCTTCACGCTGTATCTGGACCTCCTTCCACCACTGCTCTAAATCTACTCTGACACTGACTGGCCCTGAAACCAATCAAACTAACGATGGCAGCAAGTTTTACCCAATCAGGGTTAAAATAGGACAAGTCTTCTTCACAGAATGTGGTTAGGATGATTTGCATGGGACACTGATTGAAGACAACTCAGAAATACAGGAAATACAGGAAAAATAAAGCTATTTCATTCTCATGTATTGAATGATTCCATATTTTAAGGTATGGGTGGAATCCCTGCATCTGCAAATAGTAGAATGATATCACTAGTTGGTAGCATATACAATGAGAACACAATAGTTCCTAAAAGGGATAATTGAGAAGTCCCCATGTAAATGGGGCAAACGAAGATGTAAATTCATCTATAGAAGTGGTTCTCAACCCGCGGGGGGCTGCATGTGGCCCATCACAAATGCGAATGTGGCCCACGATTCTGACCACATGACAGAAATAATAACTATAGCCACTTACAGTTTTACATTTAATTTGTATTTATTTTAAAATATTTTAAAATGTATTAAAGAAACAAAAAAAAATTTTGTGAAGCATATATCATTTACAGACATGTGTAGCACTGACGCAACTACGTACGTACTACGCACACAATTACAAGCGCACGCTTTGGCAGATTTAAAATGGTCATCAATTTACGTTCAAGATGGACAAATTATAGTTATTAGAGGAGAAAATATATGTGAGGAAAGTACCAATGATGGAACACATGCAAACAAGAAGAGTCAAAGCATCAGCAGTGAAGGTAGGAGAGTACTCGAAGAGTAGAAAAATCTGTTTGCAGTCAATGAGCGAGATGGGCCGCCTTGTTCTGCTGTGCAGTAAAATACCGGGCGTATGCAAAACTTACAATGTAAAAAGACAATAATCCACATGATAAAAAGTTTACAGCTCAGCAATGACACAGTCACACTTCGAATTTCTGATATTTCTGAGAATTTGACAGAGCAACTAAAAACTAAACTAGCCCATGCTTCAGTGCCCAGTTTTGCAGCGGATGATTCGACAGACATCAGAGACATTGTTCAGCTCTGCATTTGGGTGAGATGCATGGATTCGGGGACTTTTGAGGTTACGGAAGATTTATTGGCGTTAAAATCGTTACATGAACGAAAAAGGGGGCGAAGACATTCATAGAGCACTCGGTGAAGCATGCAAAGACATGAACATACCAGCATACTCAGTTGTCGCCATCACTGCTGATGGTGCACCAGCAATGATGGGAAAACATAAGGGTCTTGCACTGAAATGCAAAAAATCTCCCCTGACTTGTTGGCATTTCACTGTATTGTGCACCAACAAGTGCTATGCAGCAAGTTAGTTGATGGGTTAGGGTTTGTCCCGCAGTGCACTTGAAGATGAACTGATGGATGTTCAGGGAAGAGGATACACCCATACAGCACAGCAATCCTCAGTTGCAGAAATGTGGCAAAACATCCCTGGACAAAACCTGAGATTATTGAGTTCGAAAGTGCTTTCCATATTTGGATCAACGTACATTTGCGAACGCACATTTTCTGCAACGCGCATCAAGTCACGTTTCCGTGCAAGTCTTACAGACTGCAACTTACAATCGCAACTTCATTGTGCAGTAACTTCTTTTGTATCAAAAGCCTGTTTTATGAGTTTCCATGGAACAATATTAAAAGGGCAAACCAAAACAGTCTCCCAAGTATCCACTGAAATGACTGGCCCAATTACAGTAGTTGAAATCATAGTACTAAATAGGTCTATGACACTTTCTTTGAATAATATCAGAGAAATGCAGTGCATTCGCTTTAACAGCCCTTGGATATGTATGTAATGATTATTTTAAAATCTCATAGGACTCCTGGAGCCTGTTCTTCTGCCATTTAAACTTTATCCTCCCATTTAAACTTTATCCTCCTGCAGCCTTGTCTAAGGGCATGTGTGGAATCATTGCATTTACATTTTACATTTAGTTATTTAGCAGACGCCGAGAGGAATTTTAAAACGCCAATGACGCCACTTGTAAGCGTATAGACACGTAGTGGTGGGAGCTCTAGCCTGCAGGACGGTCTCTCTGACCGCCGGCGGCAAGCCACTCAAGGTCTCCTTAACTCTTCCAGAGGCCTGGCTTGGGGTGCCACACCGTGCCCTTCCCCTGCGATAGAAGGTCCTTCATCAGGGGAATCGGCCAGGGGGGAACTGTCGTCAGAGTCACCAGGTCTGGTTGGGCCAGTAAGGCGCAACTACCAGTACTTGATGTCCCTCTTCCCTGACCTTGCACAGGACCTTCTCCGCATGGCGTCCCCTGACAAGAGAGTGCATCGGCTGTCTGGTTCAGGTCGCCCGGGATAAAAGTGGCTCGCAGGGACTTGGTCACCTGCTGACTCCAGAGGAGGAGGCATCAAGCAAGTCGTGACATCTGCCATGAGCGTATACTGCCTTGGTGATTGATGTATGCTACGGCAGCCATGCTGGTCCTGCACGAGGGGCCGGAGCCTCCTCAGTGCCAAAAGGACAGCGAGCAACTCTAGGCCGTTGATGTGCCACCACAGCCGGGGACCCGTCCACCGCCCCGATACTGCGTGCCAGTTGCACACGGCACCCCACCCCTGCAGGGAGGCGTCTGTCGTGACCATGACGTGCCTCGAAACCTGCCCGAGCGGAACCCCCGCTCAGAGAAAGGTCAGATCTGACCAGGGGTTGAGAGTGCAAAGATACTCAGGCAATACCTTAATGCGCCTGGTGTCGGTGTGCCACGCCGTCCAGGGAACACGACTCTGAAGCCAGTGCTGAAGTGGCCGCATGTGCATCAACCCCTGTCGAGGACGCCATATGCCCCAGGAGCCTCTTTAAATGTTTCAGCGGGACCGCTGAAGTCCGCCTGACAAATTTCAGACAGTTCAGCACCGACTGCGCATGCTCGTTGGTGAAACGCGCAGACATACGGACAGAGTCTAGTTCCATACCGAGATAAGAGGAGCTCTGCGCTGGTGAGAGCTTGCTCTTTTCTCGGTTGACCCATAGGCCCAGACGGTCTAGGTGCCGGAGCACGAGGTCCCTGTGCGTACACAACAAATCTCGCGAGTGTGCCAAGATAAGCCAGTCGTCAAGATAGTTGAGTATCCGCACATCTTGCTCTTTGAGGGGCGCTAAGGCGACCTCTACGAGTTTAGGAAAAACCAGAGGAGAAAGGGCCAGACCGAAGGGCAGGACCTTCTACTGATATGCTCTTCCCTCGAACGTGAACCGCAGGAACGGTCTGTGCCGAGGGAGGATGGAGTCGTGAAAGTACGCGTCCTTCAGGTCGATTGCCATGAACCAATCTTGGTGACGAACTGAGCACAAGATTCGCTTCTGCGTCAGCATCCTGAACGGCAGCTTGTGTAGGTGCTTATTCAGGAGGTGCAGATCCAGAATGGGGCGCAGCCCCCCACCTTTTTTGGGCACTATGAAGTACGGGCTGTAAAACCCGAATGACATCTCTGTTAGAAGGACGGGTTCAATTGCACCTTTCGCCAGAAGGGCGGCAACCTCAGCCCGAAGAACGGGAGCATTCTCCCCTCGAGCCAAGGTGTGGAGAATGCCCCAAAACTTGGGTGGGCGCCTGGCAAACTGGATCGCATAACCGCATAACAGGCTGGTGCACTCTTGCCAAGCACCCAAGGACCATTACTGTGCCATGAGAGGCTGGTTCGGTGACTGACAGAGCTGTCGATGGCTCTGTTGAAATGCCTGTTTGTTGTCGCTGACCGACGCAACGTCCGTTGGAGGTTGCGGCCGGCAGCTTGGTCCGTCCAAGACACCGTCGAGTCGAGGGTGCTGTGGAGAAAGGAAACCCAGGGAAAAACTCTCCTTTAGTGAGAAACGCGGGGGGGCTGCTGGGAAGCAGGCTGTGCTCGGGATAGTGATGACCGATAGGTGGTCATGTCACGGTGTGGCAGGATCTGTTTGATTGCCTCAGGCTGCTTCTGTACCATCGAGAACTGTTGTGACACGTCCTCTATGGTGTCACCAAACAGCCCGGCTTGCGAGATGGGCACATCCAGAAGGTGGGCCTACTGGGTGTCGCCCATCAGCGCAAGATTGAGCTACATATGCCTCTCTTGGACCACGAGTGTGGACATCGACCGACCCAACACACGTGCTATGGCCTTCGTCGCCCGAGGTCAGTGGCAGTGCATAACTCGCTCATGCGAGTTGGGTCGGCCTTCCCATCGTCCAGGTCTTTCAGGGCGTTAGACCTGAGGTCTGAAAGACCTGAAGGATCGCCATAGCGTGGAGGGTGGAAGCGGCCTGTCCAGCAGCATTGTAAGCCGGGTGTCGAAGAAAGCTTTCAAGCTTTGGACGGAAGTCTAGGTCGACCCCTCCAGGTGGCAGTTGTCTGCGGGCACCGGTGCATTCCAGGACTTAGTGAGCTCCTCATGCACCTCTGGGAAAAATGGCAGCAGAGCGGTGCGTGGCTTTTGACCATGCTCCGACCACAGAAACCACAAATCCCGGGCTACCCGGGCAAGCATGGCTGACATCTCAGCGTCGGCCTCATCTTGAGCTCGACCGCCCGGGGGCGGGAGCTCAGAGAGATCTTCCGCATCTGATGCCAGGAGGTAGCTGTCCGATGCTATGACAGAGAGTTCATCCCCATCTATCTGTGGAGTATGCCCGCTATGGGACGGTCTACCTCCGCCCATCGGGGATGAGCCAGGTGAGCGTGCTGGGGTATGGGTGGTCCGCGAAGCCTAAGCTGACGGAGCGACATCCATAGGAACCCCCAAATCACCCCCGCTGCTCGCCGAAGCGGTCGACCTTGCCGAAGCGGCAGTCGAACTCGTTCGGGAAGCAGACGGGGTGGCGGCAGCGCTCACAAAGAACGTAGCCAGTCATGACTGCAACACCTTAATCGCTGGTGTCGTGCCCGTCTGACTCAGGGATGAGTCTATCACACCCAAGGACACAGCTGCGAGACATGCTCGCAACTGTTGGGAAAGTTACTCTTTAAGGTTTGTAGCTCGCTGCCGAGATGCCCAGGGAAAGTCCACTCTCAGGGGGAGAGTCCGCTGCTCTGCGTCGTAAGTCCAGCAGTATGAAGAGTCTCAAAGAGATAATGCTTGACAATCATGTGCCACGCAGGTTCCGAAGAACAAAGGATACATGAATGACAGCCGCCATCTTCCTTTTATACCCGTATGCACAGGGCGGGGACTGGCGTGCGTGTGCCGTTCGCCAAACCCATTGGCGTTTTAAAATTCCTCTCGGAGATGATAGGTTCTCAAGATCAAACCCCAGTCTGTCTCTCAACACAACGTCGAGAGACCAACTGAAGGGGAACTGGTCTCATATAGCCTACCACAGTATACAGAGCTAAGGTTTTTTTTCTTTTTGAAAGAGTAGAAAAGAGATAGAAGTCAGAACTGATCAGTCAGGTGTTGATGGAAGAGATCTGTTTTCAGACAATTTTTAAAGATGGCCACAGAATCTGCTGATCTTGTAGCAATGGGCAGATCATTCCATAAATGTGGAACTGATCTTGAGAAGGTACGTGAGTGAGTTTTTACCTTTTTGGGATGCACCACAAGACGTCGTTCGTTTGCAGAGCGTTGGGATCTGGCGGGTATAATAAGTCTGCATTAGCGAGTGAAGTTAAGGGGGTGCCAAATCAGTGGTGGTCTTGTAGGCCAGGAGCAGAGTCTTGAATTTGATTCGAGCGACTATAGGGAGCCAATGTAACTTAATGAAGAGAGGAGTGACATGCGCTCTCTTTGGTTCATTGAAGACCACTCTTGCCACTGCATTCTGGATCATCTGTAGAGGTTTGGTTGTGCACGCTGGAAGTCCAGCCAGTAGCGCATAGCAGTAGTCCAGTCTGGACAGAACAAGAGCCTGGACTAGGACTTGCGTAGCATGCTCGGATAGGAAAGGTCTAATTTTCCTAATATTGTAGAGGATGAATCTACAGGACCGGGTGGTGCTGGCAACATAATCAGTGAAGTTAAGCCGATCGTCGATCACCACTCCCAGGTTTCTGGCCGTTCTGGAAGATGTGATGGTCGATGAGCCCAGTTGAATGGAGAAGTTGTGATGACTTTTTGTGTCGGCCGGGATTACAAGCAGTTCTGTTTTAGCAGGGTTCAGCTGCAGGTGATGGTTGTTCATCCAGAGCGAGATGTCGGCTAGGCATGATGAAATGCGTTCAGAAACAGTCGGATCGTCAGGCTGAAATGACAGGTGGAGTTGTGTATCATCTGCATAGCAGTGATAGGAAAAGTTTCCGAATGACAGAGCCTAGGGATGTCATGTATATAGAAAATAGCAACGGATAAAGCACTGAGCCCTGAGGCACCCCTGTGTCGAGATGTTGGGACTCAGAGACCTCTCCTCTCCAGGATACTCTAAATGACCTACATGAGAGGTAAGACCTGAACCATTGTAGCACCACTCCAGAGACACCCATAGCCTTGAGGGTCGACAGGAGTATGTGGTGGTTATTGGTTTCAAAGGCAGCAGATAGATCCAGTAGGATAAGTACAGATGAGTTAGAGGCGGCTCTTGCCAGTCTCAGGGCTTCAATGACAGAGAGCAGCGCAGTCTCAGTGGAATGACCGCTCTTGAAACCAGACTGGCTGCTGTCCAGGAGGTTGTTCTGGGTGAGAAAGGATGAGAGCTGGTTACATACCACCCGTTCAAGAGTTTTAGCAATGAAGGGGAGGAGTGATACCAGTCTGTAGTTCTCTAACAGTGCAGGATTAAGAGTGGGTTTCTTCAGTAGCGGGGTAATACGGGCCTCTTTGAAGACTGTGGTAAATGTACCAGTGGTGAGAGACGAGTTGATAATGTGGGTCAGAGCGGGAACAACCGATGGAGAGATGGCCTGGAGGAGATGAGTGGTGATGGGAGTCAAAATTCAGCACAACACCGGATGACGGGAGCTACATCATCAGTTACTGACAGATGGTTCCGCTGATCATTCACATATGAAGAGTTTATTGCGTTTAAAGTTCGGCTTTGAAACACGCACGAGTCAATGCGCTTGATCTCCGACAATAAAGAAACATAAAGCCGGCCACGTGCAGTCGTGCATCACACAGAGCTTGCGTGTCATTTTCTGTACGCTGGTTTTGAGCTGTTCGTGTTATATTTATTAATTTCAGCCTTTGTTGTGGCACGTCCTTTGATAACACTGAAAATCACTGAACTAATCATGTAATCCACAAAAAAGTAACTGTCGTCTGAAATTTTAAAATGTAGTTTATTCTAATTAGAAGTACTTGATTTTTGGAATCTGATTACATAATCCAGATTACGTGTAATCTGTTACTACCCAGCTCTGTTTATCAAATACTTCTATTAGTGTAACAGAACCATCAACATCCTTAAGCACCTGACCTATCCGCTTAATTCCCTTGTTCCCAGTCACCAGAGATTTAATCATCATCACCTGTGCCCAATCACAACCCTCAACTATAAGTACTCCACTCTTTCATCTTACTTTCTTCTGGTCATGTTGTGCAATCGTCTCCTGTTGTCATCTGTTCAATTCAATTCAATTTTATTTATATAGCGCTTTTCACAATGTGCATTGTTCCAAAGCAGCTTTACAGGAGCAAATAAGAAAAACACAGCACAGTGCATGGTGTTTATAGACCAAGCAAGATCATTATAATAAATAATATCTAATAAATGAATAAATGCAGTCTCCCGGTGAGCAAGCCAACACTGCCCTGCTGTGGCGAGGAACCCAACTCTGTGTTATCTTCATCCTCATCGCAGTATTACCTCCTGGAAAAAAATAAGAACTGTTAAGCCGTTATTCATCTATAGTGGGACTTTCATTGATATATACTCGCCTGCATAGCTATATATCTCATCGTACCTGTTCTGTAAACTCTGTATTGTGGATATCTCCTGTCTGTGTTCAGTGGCGGAGCCAGACAATTTTCATAGGGGTGGCCAGACTGAGACCATAGCTCACACAGGGGTAGCAGCACAGAAACTGATATCATCTTTTTTGTCCCCTATGTGGCAAGTCACTGTGGATCTAGTAGTGTTTCTTAGTCACTCACTCATTTACTTAAACAGGCAGTGATTGCCATGTAGAATTACATCATGAAGATCCACATAAGCTTTTTAATGTATTACTAAACTGATTTTAAAAAAGATCTGAAACAGTGTGGCATTGCAGAAGGTGGTGTCTTTTTAATTGGTGATAAAGCTCACACCATAAAGACAATTTACACGACATAAGAATATACCAGAAAGCACTTTTATCAAACAAACATTACAATATCACAGAAAAACCAAAATATAGTAACCTTAACATTATGGGCAAGCACTTCAAAAATATTCCTTTGCAATACTTTGCATATTATCATTTGGCTGCCAACTGCCAACAAAACATTTTAATTCCTTTCAAGGAGAGGACACAGACAGACCACCACCATTAAGCTAAATCAGCACTGCAAGTTGACTTTACTTTTAATGGCCTTCTACAATGCTCTTTTAAATGACACTGACACAGTGAAACTGTTTATAGCTTGCGACTTTCATACTGCTAAATTAACAGCCTAAATTAACTTAGCAAACTTTACCATGTCTGTTTCAACTTTAGCACGCCAGCCATAATATACATACATTAAGACAAGAAACATTTCAAACATAGTGAATAAACTTAATTCTTCTTGTTAACTTACCTGTGACCTCTTCTCTCGCGGCGGTAAACAGACAGTCCTCCTACTGCACGCGCAAAGTCCTTGGAGCACATGCTAACAACAACAACACTACTTCTTCTTCTGTAATTGTGTTGGTGGCAGTGTTGCCAACTCTCTTCAATGGAAAGTAGCTAAAGCCTGCCCGAAAAGTCGCTAAATGTCACCAGATGACGTCACGCGCATATCAGTGACGTCATCACGTAGTATCTGACAGCTAAGTGCTTCAGGTCTGCTTCATATCACTACTCTCTGAGCGGTTGTATACAGTATTATATTAAAACAATACACCCAAATGCACAGTAAATAGGTTCTTAATGACTTATTTTTCTGTTTGTGTTGGCAGACATAAAAAACTATGTAATAGTGAGTGAACTCAACCAATTAAAACTACACACCAGCAGTCACTTTTGTTGAACAGCTAAAATCCGTCTGTGTTCTTGTTTATGCATCCATACAGTCATCGCGTTTTTAAATCATAAATGCTCAAACAAGGTCAATAAGGGCTTAGTTCTTGGAAACACTGTTTGTACATGCCTCTCTCATTCACGCGTCACTGCGGTCTGAACTGAATGTGCTGCTTCTCCTGCCGCGCACTGAACAGAGTAGACACAGAGAGGTGGTGCTGCGCTGGGAAGGCAAAAGCTTGCTCTCGCGGGGCAATAGACGTGAAGCAGAATGTTTCGCTAAGCCGCCAAGGCTTATTCAGAAAGTAGTTAGATTTGTCGTTAGTCGCTTTTTGAAAAATAAGTCGCTAACGGGCTCTGAAAAGTCGCTAAATCTAGCCACAAAGTCGCCAAGTTGCCAACACTGGTTGGTGGTTGAAATTCAACTTGAGTGTATTACAGCCACCTTCAGTTTGGGTGGAGCAGTACTGGTTTGAGGTGCGCTGTTGAAATGCGTCCATATGGGAACAACTGTGTACAAAAATGGTTCTGCAAAAAATTTGCCGGCAAAGCGGTAGTGGGGGGACCGGGGAGTGGCCAAAGATTAATTTATGGTAGCCTTGGCCACCATTGGCCACCCCCTGGCTCCGCCCCTGTCTGTGTTCTTTTGTGTGATATCAGATGACCAGGCCAACAATGCAATGAACCATTGCTAGCACTACATCTACGGATATTTTTGCTGAATTGGTTCAAACATAACAACAAGCATTACAACACCCACTACTTCGTTGATTTCTGCAGCGTTTTCTTCTTTGTTTTCTATACTTTAGAACATTTACAAGGGGCAAACTTCTTTGCCAAGTTAGATTTTAGGAGCGATACAACCTCATTCTTATTCCAAAAGTTGACGAATGGAGTACCTGGTTATGCCTTATGGTCTAGACAATGCTCATTCTGTGTTCCAGGGAGTTTCTGTGAGTTTCTCAATTGATGAAATCTGTTCCAATAATCTGTGTGAACACATTCAACACATTAAGTGAGTTCTCCAGTAGCTGCCAGACCATCTCAAGTATCTTTGTAATGCAAAGATCCAAGACAAGCTCACTGGGCACTATTCTTCACACATTTCAATTTTATCATTACCTGTCGTCCAGGGGATAAGAAGCAGATGCCCTCTCTTGTATTCATTGTCCCAAACAGTCGTCTTCTTCTGAGCCCATTCTCCCTCCAGTCCCATTTAACGGACCATTGACAGGCAGACTGTACAAGCCAAGCCAGCTCTGCTGGGAGGCCCCTAGGGATTGATTTATGTGCCAACTCCGCTCAGCATGCCCTTCATGAATTCAGGCCATGGAGAACCTCGTGGCACTGGACATCCATGCAGCTAGCAAACACTCTTGGTCATTCAAAATCATTACTGGTGGGATATATACCGGCTCATGCTCAGTGCGTGCCATGTATAAGTCACTCAGAAACACATCTGAAGAAAACACATGTATATAAGTTGTTATTAAGGGTCTGCCCACTGCTTTTGAGACTGCAGAACTATTATTCTAGCATGTCTTTAGCATTTTGGTTTACCTAAATATTTCGTCCCTGATTGTGAGCCCCAATTTATCGCCAGAGTATTGCATGCCTTTTTTCAATTACTTGGTGTTTCTGTCAGTCTTTCCCCAGGCTATTATCCTCAGAAGAACATCTAGACTGAGCGGAAGATCTAGGAGATCAGGAGGTACTGTACCTGGTGTCTTATCGTCACAATCATCAGAACAGCTGGATGCATTACCTTATGTGGGCAGAGTATGCCCAGAATTCTCTCAGTCAGTCAGAACACTACTGGATTGACTCTGTTGTAGTGCATACTCGGCTTCCAACCGACCCGGTTTCCGCTGCCAGGTAAGCCATCGGAGGTTCCAGGAGAGTGAGACAGTCTGCTACACACCTCTATCAATCCGGCCAGAAGGTCTGGCTCTCTACCAGGGACATTTGTCTGGCCTGCTACAAGCTGAGTTCCCGGTTTATCAGTCTATTCATGAAACAGAGGCAGATTAATGAAGTCATCAGTACATCAGTATAATGTGTCACTCCTCAAGCCCTTCCATAACCCTGTCTTTTCTTCTCCTCTGGGTACCGGAGCTGGGGACATACCTTATCCACCTCCTGTCAAGATGGAGAACAGATCTATTTAGTCAACGTCATCTTAATCTCCTGACGATGGGGCGACTGCCTTGACTAACTCGTAGACTGGGAGGGGTACAGGCACGAAGAGATCTTGGGTGCCCAGAGATGATATTTTACATCCATCCTAATTGACAGATTTTCACTCAAGTCATCCTGATCATCCAGCACGGAGAGCGGGAGGTTGCCCCCATTGCCATCAGTCAGTTTCTGTTGTCAGTTCATGATGCGACAGTGTTGTTGGAACAGTAACAGTGACAGGTTGTTGAAAACGCTGTTTTGTACTCATTTTATTCACTAGTCACCTGTCGTACGGTGCTGCTTCTTCCTGCCACTCACTGTACAGAGTGACGCCAAGAGAAGGGATTGAGATTTTCACTCACGTCATCCTGATTGTTCAGCACGGAGAGCAGGAGGTTGCCCCCATTGCCATCAGTCATCGGGAGCTGCCCGTGCAGGGAGGCAGGCACGCAGATGGCACTAGGGACGGAGGGGACCTTACCCCCTCAGATTCATAGTGACCCGATCTGTCCCCCTCACTGTCCCTTTGAAAGGTGAAAAACATCAGTAAAAATGAGGATTAATCAGGGTTTCCACTATGTACATTAGCCTAAGTAGTTACGGTGCTGCCCGCCGCACCTTAATTATTTTGCCGTCACTGCTTCAGAATCGGGTCGGGGAAGACACAAGCTGACGCACAATAATAATCTACCTGTCACCATTACTTTGTACCCACGTTCTCAATACACGCTGTTCTGTTGTCAATAAACACACACAATGGTGCTGCCACAGACGTTTAGATTCTCTGTGCTCTCTGTGTGCTGCTACTAGCCTGCAACGACTCCTGACCCCGGGGTCCAATGAGGAGCTGTTTGCTGCCTCAATTGTGCCTGTAGTAGCGGTAACCATACTGATCAAATGCCATCGTCTGACTGAGCTGGTGATTTTTCTAGACTGGTCAAACAAAATTGACTGCATAACTGCCACATAAAGGCAATGAAGATACAAAAAATCCAATCACCTTGTTTTTTGAAAAGAAAAAAAAACAATGCAAGTATCCTATGCCTGTTGACTTTTCCCAGATGTGGCAGATTAGTTTTGTTATTTTTTTGTACAGCTAGTCTTTTGCACTTAGCAAACACAGCAAAACATGGAGAGCATGACTATGCAATTAGGTCAGTGGACAGAGGCAAATATCGAATTAGAACAAAAAAGTGGTTGGATAAATCAAACAATTTATCGTCAGGAAATGATTTTTTATCTGGACTTGCAAGACGAAATTAGGGTCCTGGGCCCTGGCACAGCATTATCATCTAACCCAATGTACTGTACAAGTTGACTGAGGTAAATTGACTGATTTATGTTTAAATGTTTAAATAAAACATATTTTGCAGAAGGCATGACGTTTTGGTGGGTGATTGGCATACTAGACAAATAACAGTTTGATCATGCATTGCTAGTGTTGATAGGTAGGCCTTTGTTCATTGTAGTTTTTCCATTGTTTCAAATAGGAATCCTCCAATGGCTTTTTAGTACAAACCATAAGCCCAAATTACGCAAAGTAACTACTTGAGCACTTGTTGAAGCCCAAATTACGCAAAATAACTAACTAAATTGAAATAATTTGCTGACAGCTTGGTCCCCCTAGTTAAAAAATCCCATCTGCGCCCCTGCAGGGAGGGTACTGTAATCGAGCCCTCAACATCTTAGCACCGGACCAATCAGCTTCATTCCCTCATTCCCAGTCACCAGAGTATTAATCATCATCACCTGTGCCCAGTCGCAACATAAATACTCCACTCTTTCATCTCACTCTCACGTGGTCATGTAGTTGGGTAGACTATACTTACCTGACTTCTTACCTGTGATCTTCAGCGTCATCTGTATTTAATGTTCATCCTCGTCTGCAGTATCGTCAACTGTTAAGCCATTATTCATCTACATTAGAACTTTCATTAACATAGACTTTCCTGCGTAGCTGTCTATCTCGTACCTGTTCTATAAACTCTGTACTGTTGATATATCCCATCTGTGTTCTTCTGTGTGGTTACCTGGTTTTGGGTTTAACATTTAGGTTAGCATTTTACCACATATTTTTTACCTTTGTTGGGTAACAGTAACTTAACATTTTGGGCCTATGCTCATCATGGAAGCCTCAAACTTCTGGGCACATGGTATGTTTAGAAATACTTATTTTATTAAAGTAGCATATGTTTTACCCGGTGGTTTGTTCAAATTTGCAGCCATTTGTGTAACATTGCTGACAGTCGATAAATGTACTCTTGACACAGGTTTGCTAATTTAACCAATATCTGGGGAAAAAGGGGGAAATACCTAATAGTCTTTCATTTACTTAAGTCTATGACATCACGCTATGCAAATTATTTTAGACTGCAACAAAGCGTTCCTTAAAGAAGTTTTGAAAATAGCTTCTCTGACACACACAAAATAAGGTATATTACAATACATTTTTATTATTTTGAGCAACACATGTTCTGATTATTTATAGTAACTGAAATAAAAACTAGGAAATGAAATTAGATAGGATGCTATTTTCATGCTTAAATATAGAGTAGAATGAGCAATTTTCCAACATTGGACAGCTTAAAATGTGATAGAAACCCTATTTTTAGACAAAATGTATGGCTGTTACTACATACAGTACAGTGGTGTGATTGGGGGAAAAGCATTGATACATGATATTGACTAAAACTATCGAGACCTCATGGCGTTGGGAGCGGTTTCTCCACCACTCTGCTCTTAGCAGTGTTTATAATAAATCAGTTTCTCTCTCTCTCTCTTCAGGGTTTCCTCCAGCCAGCGGTACTGGAACTCTGCAGATCCTTCTGCTGGATGTGAATGATAATGCTCCTCAGTTTTTCCCTTCAGAAGCTAAGATATGTGATAAACCTGACAACAGTGGCATCAATATTACAGCACTGGATGCAGACATACCCCCCAACACCGGACCCTTCATCTTTGAACTGCCTTCTGAACCTGCTGAAGTGAGAGAAAACTGGACTGTCACACAACTCCGTGGTGAGACTAATATTTGTATTGCATGTTTTTCCTGCAACGCAATAAAACACAGAACAAATACTTGAACTGAAACAGTGAATGCAATAAATTAATCAGTAAAATATTTCGCAAACTAGCTTACTCAATTCAGTTAATTCATGTCAAAGATGAAAGTGACATTTTTCAATGTATAGCCATTTCTCAATACCAAGTTCGGCAAGTTCAGACTTGGGAGTTCAGACCTGGGAGGACAGGAGGATGCAGTCTGGTTATATTACAAATGGAACAGCGGGGTTATTTGGCGTAATTTAACTGCAATATTAAATACAGTGGCTTGCAAAAGTATTAATCCCCCTTCATTTTATTCACATTTTGTTATGCTGCTGCCTTATCTTAAACTACTTTAAATGATTATTTTTTTACATTAATCTACACTCCATGCACAATAATGACAAAACAAAAAACTGATTTTTGACAGCTTTGCAAATTTATTAAAAATAAAAAACAAAAATAGGCTGCAGCTTCGAGAGGAGCTGGTCAATGGCTCCTCTTCCAGCTGGCGTCAGGACTCCTCCCGTTCTGGCCTGGTTGCTATCCCGGAGGATTGCACCCTGGCCACCCTCACCTTGGGGGACTCAGCACCTCCACCCTTCTCAACCCCTGCAGTCTCTCCCCCACCAACTGGCCACCGTGGAAAGCGTGGGAGAAGGGAGTCATGGGACTCCCCATCCGACTCCTCCAGCGCAGTGCTAACTGCGCCTCCCATTGCTTCTCTGCAGTCGGCCACGTACCCAGTGGCTCGGACTAAAAAGAAGAAGAGACGGAAGGGCTCTTCCACTCCGGTCCAGTCCAGTGCAGCCGACATCCAGTCAGGTCCAGCAGCCGGCGTCCAGTCAAGTCCAGCCGGCATTCCAGCCAGCGTCCAGTCCGGTCCAGTCAAGTTTTTATATTAACATGAGCGTTTTTGTTTTGATTTATACTAATAAAGTTATGTTTTTGTGTACTGCTGCCTGTGCTTGGATTCTCTCTTACGGACATTTCTCCTGTCGTGACAATTTCTAATATATCGTTATGTCATTTATTATATTGATAATTCATAAATTAGGAAATATATTTTCTTTGCGTCATGTGTAAGGTCATCGTGTGGGTCATTTTATTTACAGCTAAATTATTCACTTATTAATGAAACATGTTTGTTTTTTTTTGTGACAAAAGACTTTGAGCATAAAGGTCCAAATGGGCAGGTGCTAAATTTGTGGTTACTGAACATTTGCAGTACAGGTGAAGTGTTGATTTCATTACTATTAAAATATTTGCTATAGGTAATTATTAAATTAACCTTCCTGTAGCTCAGTGGTTAGAGCATGTCGCTAGCAATGCCAAAGTCATGGGTTCGATCCCAGGGATTGCACATACTCAGAAACAAGTGTATAGTATAATGTAATGTAAGTCGCTTTTGGTAAAAGCATCTGCCAAATGCATAAATGTAATACTCTTCTCTGAACTCATCTAGGTGAATATGCACAGCTTGGTATTAAAGTTGACTTCATGGAGACTGGAATCTATGAGGTTCCCATTACAATCACAGACTCGGGTGACATGCCGCTGTCCAACACCTCGTACCTGCGAGTGAAGGTGTGTCAGTGTGATCATAACGGAGACTGCATAGCTCAGCATCCTATCATAGGCACTGGACTGAGCACAGGAGCCATCCTGACCCTTCTGCTCTGCATCATCAGCCTCCTCAGTGAGTCTCATCCTGTTTCTGCATTAACCGAACCCCCAAAACACAGTTTTGAAATAAACTCACTAGTTTTTGTTCTGCGGTTCTGGTTTTATGTATGATGTGACGTCCTACATGAGAATAGCCAGTTTTTATCAAAATTGTTGAATATATGTACAAGTTTGTCACATTTTTACATCAGTAAAATCTGAACATATAATACATTTCCAAATCAGATTTCTACTTAGGTTCTGCTTTTCGAGTTTTTGTCAATTTCTCTCTCGCTCTCTCTCTCTTTGTAGTCCTCGTGCTGTTGTTCGTCATGTGGATAAAGAGACGAGATAAGGAACGAATGGCCAAGCAACTGCTGATCGATCCAAATGATGATGTGAGAGACAACATCTTCAAATATGATGAAGAAGGAGGAGGCGAGGAAGACCAAGTACTGTTCATTACCTGATCTATAGACATCTGTTTACACCCATATAGACAAAACGTTACTGCGCATGCACGCTTTTGTGGCCCAAACCTAAATTCCGGCACACATCCGCAAAGAATAGAGTCCCTGTAGATTATTTCTGATAACAAGCAAAAAGTAAAAGACATAAATTAAATGTATTTCTAGCAATGTATTATTTTGGGTTACTAGTAGAAGAACCGTTTCTTGGCTAAACTTAAATGTAACAAAGTTACATGACCCATTCATCTAATAATTTATTTTAAAAAAAAACATACAATAAAATGATAACAATTGTATTAAATAAACAATTGTTGAAAGTAAAATATTAATATTAAAATATGAATAGTTATATTATTAGCCACAAGCCAGACTGATAAACAAACACAGGCTGAAGTTAACTTCCACATGAAGCGAGGTGAACAAACACTGGGTTGCAGAGTATGTTTTGAGTTAACAAAACCAGACAAACCCAACCTGGTTTAGATCAGGTTCAGCTGTAGCGCAATGCTTGCTATAAACCTTCTCTGTCAACTTTCTCTGTTTGATCCAGAGTTCGTGAGGCGCGTGCACCTGAAAGTGTGACATGTGCGGCAAACAGCCAATCACACGGAACATGGAAAGCGAGATTCACTTTTCTGTTGAAGATGACGAGATCATTATGAAAAAATGTCATGAATTGAAACACATTTACAAGGCAGGAATAAACACGGCTGCAGTGAAAGTTTGAGAAGGCAGCGACTGACTATATCAATGCAGAATCAACTGAATTTAAATTATTTATATAGGTTTACAATAAGATCAAAAGATAATATGTATACTTCATTACTTTAAAATGATTTATGTGTTAAAGTTTGTTTTTATACTTGTATAGTTATATTAATTTAAATGCTATCAACTCATATAATAATTATATGAACGTTTTTTAAATTATAATCAATAAATGTAAATATAAAATACAAATAAACACTTAGCAGCAAAAGATTTTCCCTCTAACATCTTATCACTTTAAAGTTTTTTTTTTATTTGGAGCGAGAGATACAAGGGGAGTGGCTTCACTGCGTCAGATATATGTCACATTCTCACAGCTGATTGGTCCAGTTTTGGTTTGCAATCTCTAACCCAGAATAAAACCTGCTCCAGAGCAGGTTAGCCGTGTAGCGCAAGTTACCATGGCGACGAAACCCGCTCAAATCCAATCCACTTTCTTGAGCCCGAAAACTGAGTATGCTCAAACTAAACGCAAATTTACCTGCGTAAAAACCCAAACCAGCTTAATGATACAGGCCACGGGCTTGTGATGTGTCGTGTGTCCTTTGAAACTGTCTATACAGGAGTCTCTTAATGTGACTTTGACTGGCACCTTATAGACAGTTCATTATGTTTTACACTTAGTATCCTTCAGTGTTCAGTAAAAACATATCTGAGCAACCGAATGCCTTAATCAGCACTGACTGAGCCTGGTTTCTCCTAACATGTTTTGCTCATCACCTTTAGAGAGTTTCTTGTTTTTTGTTTTTTCCACAGTCAACTTCAGTTTGCTCACTGTGTGTATACATATAAATAAATCGTCTTGGTTACGGATGTAACCTCAGTTCCCTGATGGAGGGAACGAGATGTTGTGTCGAACCGACAGATTGGGGTTTGTCTTGAGAACCTATCATCTTCTGAGTATTTAGAAAAGGCCAATGAAAATTGGCGAATGAAATTTGCATGCCAGACTCCTCCCCGGATGGGAATTCATTCACCTTTTGTTCTTCAGAGCCTACGCATCTGATGAGCTTCTCTACGATCTTTGGTGATCATTTTTCTGCTGGAATCTACGATGTGGACAGCAGACGGTCCCTTCCTGCAGTGACTCTCCCCTGGGCGTCTCGGCAGTTCCAGTGTTCGAGCAAGTTTCCTTTCTAAAAGAGCAAATTTCTCCAGCGTGGCTTGTCCCGCTGTTCTCATGGGTGCAACACACTCATCGAGGAGGGGGACTGACACGATGCCTGCTTCCAGTACGCTGTGGCAGACGTTGTGGATACGTCCTGCCCTCACTGAGGGCGGTGATGATTCAGACGTTGCGTCATGGGTAGCTGTGTTCCCACGGGACTCAGCCGCTACCTCGTTTGCTCCCCGTTCCGTGGCAGCAGGACTACGGCCCTGCCGTCCGCTACAGCAAGCAGCGAGGGTGATATGAGGATTACTGTGAGCGATAATCCGCCAGCCACGGCTCACGGACCGTTCACACCTCGTCTCGCTCGTCTGACCGTTCCCCAGGAGACGGTCCGCCGTCTTATTCCTCAATCCCGTATTCGGACACGATGCGTGATGATGAGATGTCTCTTGCAGCATCGGGGGGTGACGTACTGCCATCCGACTCCGACGATTCCTCAGGCTCCCTCCCTCGGGGGGGTCGAGCCCAGGAAGAAGCGGACGTCGAAATGTCAGCCATGCTTTCCCGGGCCACCGTGAGTGTTGGGTTGCAGTGCCCGCACTGCCTCTCCCGATGCACGTGGCTGGCTACATGGCACCTCGGGTTTGAGCGCGGCTCCAAGCCACGCCCGCCCCTAGTGCTGTGTTTACCGGAAGTGCATGAGGAACTTAGTAAGAACTGGAACACCCCCTTTCCGGCACGTTTCACGTCAAACAAAGTTCTGTCACCCTCTCTTCCCTCGAGGTTGAGACAGTTGGAGGATACGTCGTTGTCCCCCAGGTGGAGTATGCCACCGCGGTGCACTCGTGCCCGTAGGCGGCGGCCACCTGGGGGGGGCTCAACCTAGACTCCCGTCCAAAGCATGCGGGGTCTCGGCATCTCTGGTGTCGAGAGCTTACATTGAGGCGGACCAAGCTGCCTCCTCTCTTCACGCTATGGCTCCTGCCAAGCCAGGGCGTTGATAGAGCTCCACGAGGGTAAGACCAACCCAGCGCTTATGAAGGAACTCCGCACCGCCACTGACCTCGCTCTACGGGCGACCAAGGTGACCACGCGGGCCCTGGGTCGGACGATGTCCACACTTGTGGTCCCTCTGGCCGAACCTTGCGCAGATGAGTAACGCCGAGAAGGTCCGCTTTCTCGACGCACCCGTCTCGCAAGGGGGGGGGGCTGGTTGGTGTTACTGTTGAGCCGCAGTTCTCGACAGTAAAGAAGCAGTCCTCCGTGCCGCAACTCGGCCGCCTCGGCCGTCGAGTCCCGTGCACCGTCTGCTTCCCAGCAGCCCTGGTCCTCTTCGACGCCCTCCAGCTCTGGCGCCCCCCACTCAGGCGGCCCCCCCTGGAGGAGACAGCGAAGAGGAGATTATCGCCCCATCAGCAGCCACGGCGAAGCGGCCCTCATGGGAAGACCTCAGGGGGATCGAGGCTACCATTGGGCCCGACCCCAGCCACATTGCTGGGAAGTCGGATAGGGACAGATCCTGCCCTGTCTCTCCATCTGCTGGCCCCCTCCGGGTGGCTAGCGCCCACTTACTCTCAAAGAGGAGAGTTGCCTCTCTCTCTGGTTTATCACAGCCGCTCCCACCCTCTGCACGACAGTGAACGGCAAACTCGACGTTGCGTCACGGCGAAGCGCAATGTCGAGTATAAACACCAGCCCTCAGCACTCTCAGTCAGACAGTGCATTGAGCTGCGTAGTCGCCAGGCAGGAAAAGCAGCAGAGCCTCCCCCGGCAAGGAATCCGTACTGCTAGCCATCGAACCACCCCCCGGGGGGAAGATGAGAAAAATCAAACCTTTAGTCCCCCTGTTACATTTCTGGGAGCCTGGGCTTCCCAGACTGTCAGCCTGGCTAGGGAAGACGATCCGTCTCGGCTACGCGATCCAGTTCGCCTCACGCTCGCCAAGTTTCAGGGCATCCGTTATACCTCAGTCAGAGGCTAGGATGCTCCCGTACTTCGGGCCGAGGCGCCACCCTTATGGCGAAGGGAGTGATCGAGCCCGTCTCACCAGCCGAGATGTTCAATGGGTTTTACAGCCTGTACTTCATTGTCCCCAAGAAAGGCGGGGGGCTGCGCCCTATCTTGGGTCTATGTGTTCTGAACAGGCACCTACACAATAGCTGCCTTTCAGGATGATCATGCAGAAACGCATCCTGACGTTCGTCAGATGTCAGGACTGGTTCATGGCAATCGACCTGAAGGACGCGTACTTCATGTCTCTATCCTCCCTCGACTTTGGCCATTCCTACGGTTCGCATTTGAGGGACAGCATATCAGTACAGGGTCCTCCCCTTCGGTCTGTCCCTGTCTCCACGGGTCTTTACTAAGGTCGTGAAAGCCGGGAAGGAGGTGTGCGGGTACTAAACTATCTCGACGACTGGCTCACCTTGGCACTCTCGAGATCTGTTGTGTACACACAGGGACCTGGTGCTCCGGCACCTAGATCGGTTGGGGCTACAGGTCAACTGAGAAAAGAGCAAGCTCTCCCCTGTGCAGAGCATCCTCTTTCTCGGTATGGAACTCGACTCTGTCCCCATGAAGCAGCGCGACTGACTTCAGAGTGCGCCCAGTCAGTGTTGAACTGCCTGAAGCTTTCAGGCAGTCAGCGGTCCCCCTGAAACTTTTTCAGAGGCTCCTGGGATACATGGCATCCTCCTCGGGTCGATGCACATGCGACCGCTCCACTGGCTACAGAGTCAGGTTCCTTGGAGGGCGTGGCACACCGGCAGCAGGCGTATGGTCATCACGCTTTTCTGACGACACACCCTAACCCCCTGGTCTCCCATGACCTTCTTGCGGACAGGGGTCCCCTTAGGGATGCCTCCCTGCAGGGTTGGGGTGCCGTGTGCAACGGGCACGCAGTGTCGGGGCGGTGGACGGGCCCCCGCATGCGTTGGCATTTCAACTGCCTAGAGTTGTTGGTTGTGCTACTTGAATTGAGGAGGCTACTACCTCTCGTGCAGGGCAAGCACGTGCTGGTCCGGTCGGACAGCACAGCTGCTGTGGCGTATATCATTTGGTGGCATTCGCTCACTGCAGCTAACATGACTCGCCCGGCGCCTCCTCCTCTGGTGTCAGCAGGTGATCAGTTCCCTGCGAGCCACACACATCCCAGGCGTCCTGAACCAGACAGCCGATGCGCTCACTCGTCAGTCGACGCCTCGCGGAGAGTGGCGACTCCATCCCCGCGCAGTCCGGCTCATTTGGGAGCAGTTCGGCCACGCACAGGTGGTCCTGTTGCCTCCCCGGACTCCACCCATTGTCCGCTTTGGTACTCCCTGTCCGAGGCAACCCTTGGCACGGATGCCCTTGCGCACAGCACAGTACGCCTTCCCCCCAGTGAGCCTCATTGCACAGGTCCTGTGCAAGGCCAGGGAAGAGGAGCATCAAGTGGTACTAGTTACGCCCCCTTTGGCCTAACCAGGACTTGGTTGTCGGAGCTAAGGCTCTGACAACAACTCCCCCCTGGCCGCTCCCCCTGGCGAAGATCCTGCTTCCCCAGGGGAAGGGGCATGTTACGGCATCCCAGGCAGAACCTGGTCTCCATGTCTGGACGGGACGAGGAGATCCTGAGTGACCCACCCCCGGTCTGGTTGGGACGTCACTCAGGCTAGGGCCTCGGCCACTGGGCGGCTATACTCCTATACTGCTCTAATCTCTCACTTGAATGTCATAAGGATGGTTCAATTTGTAACATAGTTATAAAATTGTTGTAATTACAGTTCATGACTATTACATCATTATTATTTAGAAACCAGTAGTGATGTTATGTTCTGTGCCGAGGCTTCGGAGCGTGTGTCAAGA